>NC_134962.1:1822069-1976617 GCF_965638725.1 Aptenodytes patagonicus | reverse complement strand
ACACACACGCGTGTGCACGTGGGCACACATGCGTGTGCATGCATGTGAAAAACCACCCTCAGCTGCATGATAAGAAGTGAGGTTGCACAAACAGCCCCCGGCATCAGGATGGGGCAGCGCGTGCTGCGGTGGGGGTGGGCTCGCGGTCAGTCCTGCAAGAGGGTCTTGAGTTGGTTGGGATGTGGCATCGGTGTTCGTGTCCCGCCACAGCCCGTCAGCAGCCTGTGAGGGATCAGCATCGCCCGTGTGTGAGCGCCATGAGCCCATCGCGTCACCCGTGAGTGATCAGCATCACCCACGAGCCCATTGCCGTCACCCACGACCCCATTGCCTCCACCCACGACCCCATCGCCATCACCCACGAGCCCATCGCCGTCACCCACGACCCCATCGCCGTCACCCACGAGCCCATCGCCGTCACCCACGACCCCATCTCCTACACCCACGAGCCCATCGCCATCACCATGACCCCATCGCCATCACCCACGACCTCATTGCCGTCACCCATGACCCCATCACCCACGACCCCATCGCCGTCACCCATGAGCCCATCGCCATCACCCACGAGCCCATCGCCATCACCCGTGAGCCCATCGCCATCACCCACAACCCCATCACCGTCACCCATGAGCCCATCACCCACGACTCCATTGCCATCACCCGCGAGCCCATCGCCGTCACCCACGAGCCCATCACCCACGACTCCATCGCCATCACCCGCGAGCCCATCGCCATCACCCGCGAGCCCATCGCCGTCACCCACGAGCCCATCACCCGCGAGCCCATCGCCATCACCCGCGAGCCCATCGCCATCACCCGCGAGCCCATCGCTGTCACCCAGGACCCCACCGCCATCACCCACGAGCCCATCGCTGTCACCCATGACCCCACCGCCATCACCCACGACCCCATCGCCGTCACCCACGAGCCCATCACCCACGACTCCATCGCCATCACCCGCGAGCCCATCGCCATCACCCGCGAGCCCATCGCCGTCACCCAGGACCCCACTGCCATCACCCATGAGCCCATCGCTGTCACCCACGAGCCCATCGCTGTCACCCATGACCCCACCGCCATCACCCATGACCCCATTGCCGTCACCCATGACCCCACCGCCATCACCCACGCAGCCAGACACCAGCATCCCACAGGGACCCGAAGGACCCTCATCCTCCTCGCCCTCCTTTCCAGGGCTGCGCCAGCAGCAGCTCCGGTGCCGGCAACCAAAAATATCATGGAGAGCAGTCTTGGGTCTCCCAAACCAGGTTTGATCTCTGAAGCTGGCGCTTACGTGGGACGAAGCTGCTCCTCGCACTGCTAACGCACTGTGATCGCTTTGTGGGCTGGGGTTTGGGGTTTTTTTTCTGTAAAGGTACATTTTTTCCCATTATGGAAAAAAAGGTAAGGAATACATAAAAGCAGTAGCTACCGCAAGGAAAGGGAGGAACAGTTTGTTAAACCGGAGGCAATTACACACAGCCTGAGGCAGCCGGAGCAGCTCTTTAAACCCTCTCCAGAAAGCTGGGGCCCCGCTGGGGCAGGAGGGGGCTCTGGGACCGGCTGAGCTGAGGCCCCCAGACCTGGGAGGAGGAGGAGGAGGAGGAGGAGGAGTTCTGCTGCTTGCAGGGTGCCAGGTGCCAGCAGCAGCCTAAGGCAGGACAAGCTCTCAGGGAGTGGCCTGGGACACGAGTGGGGGACAGCCGGGTGTGCGGGTCCATCCGGGGGGGGCTGTAGGGGACGTTTCTCTCTGGGATGCTGCACCGGGGACAGCGGCTTGGCAGGCGCTGGTGGCTCCTCCGGCCCCGTGAGGGATCCGGACCGTCCGTGGGTGCCGGCGAGCTCCGGCTGGAGCAGCCCCGTGTCCTCCGGCCGCAGAGCCCTCCCGGGGCAGACACGGCTTTTACAAACGGGGTTTGCTCCGAGCCCCAGGCTGAGAGCTGCTCCCCAAGACCCGGCCGGGGCTTTTCCTCCTCCAGTATTGCTGCGAATGGCTCCAAAAGCCGCCGCTTCCCGGCCTCGCAGCAAGTCTGCGCCTTTTAGTGTCACAGCTGGCGGTTTGGGACAAGGTTTAATGAAACCTGAACTTGGTGGCTCTCAAAGGAAGACGAGCATCTGCCTAAGAGCTTTCCCGACTGTGCATCATCAGCAAGAGCATCACAGCCCCCCCAAGGGGTCCCGGCCCCCTCCCTCCTCGCGCTGTGTCCTCCACTGGGGCACGGACCCCCCCATCGCCTCAATCCCCCTCCCGCCAACACAGCCCCGTGCTCGGAGCGGCCGTTCCCACCGCAGGCTGTGCAGGGACTGCTGCCCGCCAGCCCCTGCCTGTGCTGCCGGCGTGGGGCTGAGCTGCAGCGCTGGGGCAAGACGGGAGTTTTGAACCGGGTTAGGAAGGCTCCCAGGCACAGACCGTGGCGGTGGGAGGGTTTGCTCTGCTCCATCCCCTGGGGGAAAAGAGGACAAGTGTCCCGGGGGCCACGCACGGAGCCCTCTGCAAACCACAGGGTCTTCGGCGTTCCCTCCCCACGGCCAGCTCAGCCATCCCAGCCCTGGGTGACCAACCCGGGGTGGGCACGGGGACAGGCAGGACCTCTGGGCACCTTGGGGACATCGGGGAGGGGACAGTGAGGGAGCGGCGACTTGCGGGGTTAGGACAGAAATCAAGATAAAAGGTCAGACCATGCCGAGACAAGAGCGCAGGGAAGCGGGTGCCGCGGCGGAGGCACGCCGGTGAGGAACACGTGCCCAAATTGAACAGCTTTGACTTGGCTTTGTGAACCCGACCGAGCCTGACCCTGCGCCCCCCCGCCCGGCTTTCCCTGGGGTCTTCTCTGCCCCAGCAGCTTTTTTCCTCTGCCCCCAAGAGCGCGATTTCCAGCTTGTGCTGGCCGGGATGAGCCAAGGACACGCTGCCGGCAGGCAGAGAGGCAGGGCACCCTTCGGCCGTCGGCACACGGGGAGGGCACCCTTCGGCCGTCGGCACACGGGGAGGGCACCCTTCGGCCGTCGGCACACGGGGAGGGCACCCTTCGGCCGTCGGCACACGGGGAGGGCACCCTTCGGCCGTCGGCACACGGGCCACTGTTTGTGTTTAGCATTTCAAAGGGATGGGAAATGGAAGGTACGCAGACAGCAGCGGGCCTCAGCCGCGGGAGCAAACGGCTCGGCTGCGGGGTGGGAGCCAGGAGCCACGATGAACCACGGCCGTATGCGGGGTACCAGGTTTCATCCTGAGTTGGGGTGAAGATGAAATTCGTACACACAAGTAGCCCGTGATACAAACCCCAAAGTAGCAAATTAAACGCCTTTACGTGTCACGAGGGGGAAACAGCCAATAAAAAATAACCAAAAGTCTCCAATAGAAAATGTCACTTCTTTAGATAACTGAAGAGCCAGACCCACCACGCTCCATCCCTCAGCACCCTGTGGGCAGCACGGCCAGAAGGTGCCTGACGACGGGACGCCTTTTCCCAGCAAAAGGCAGCCGAAACGGTCCCTGCTGGGCGGGGATGTGCCCAACTTCAGGCTGCCAGCGGGAGCGTTCTGCCCGCTGCGCCCTGCCTGCCCTGCCTGCGCTCCTGCCAGGCGTCCCCAGCCGCGGATAACCCACAGCAGGGCACGGCGCGACGGGAGCCCTTTCTCAGTTCTCAGCGCAGCTGCCCAAAGCCACCGACGGGCCCTGTCGCAGTGGCTGCAGGACAGGACTCGGCTTCGGCACGAGGGGAGGGCGGTCGGGGGCAGCTGCCCCCGGGGAACCCCCCTGCAAGGCCAGGGGTTGGAGCGGGACCGGGCGCAGCCCCCCGGCTACGCCAAGGCTGCACCCGCGACACCGGGGCGAGTCCTGCCGGGGAGCGCGCGCCCAGTTGAAACGTCACGATTTTGCGCTTACCTCCTTCCGGCGGATTTCCATCATGTGCGGCACTAACCTCTTCAGAGGGACGGATCCCAGGGAAGCCGTACGGGCAATAAAAGCCGTCGGTGCCACCCGGCAGTGAGGGCAGCCGTTCACCCACCGCGGACCCAGGTGCAGGACTCGGAGTTCCGCTGCCTCAGTCCCCACCTTGGCTTGGAGGCGAGTCTCGTAGCAGCATTCGGCACATCTTGCGCTCATCTTGGCTTCCCTCTCTCCACCGGCAACACCAGGAGCAAAACCGGTCTCTGACGACGTCAGGTTCTTCAGAAAAGGGTATTTTTAGTGCAAACAGACAGACCTCCGCCGAGGCCGGAGCAGCCGGCCCCTTCCCCGGTGCCCTGCAATCATTTATCACGCCGCCTGGCAGCTGTAACTTGAATTTACACCCCAAATACCTGCCACGATCCGGCATCACACAAAGGTCTTTGGCCTTTAATGCTCAAAAAAATACCGGGGACTCCGTGGCGGGTGCAAGAGGGGGCAGAAGGGAGCGGTTGCAGCCCCCTGCCACGGGGACCCTGCATCCATCTGCGCGGAGAGAGCTGAGGAGCCGCCGGGCAGCGCGACGTGCCCATCCAGGGGACAGCAGGAGACGGGAGACCTCTCCCGCGTCCCACCCAACTCCGCACCGGGCCCCGCAGACCCTTCCTCTCGTGACGAGTTCCAGCGCGCAGAGAAGGAAAGAAAGAGCCGATGCGCGTTTCTGCATTGAAAACATTTATTTTACAACAGTGGTTTCAGATAACTTAGCAATCTTTATTTTAGTTTATATTCAGACATACAATACACAAATTACCATGCTAAAACATAAAATAATTCCTTCTGCCGTAACTGCGTGTATGTACAGGAGCTCAGTAGTATCGAGTGTTACAATCCACAAAGTTCAGACAGCCACATCTACTTACATACAATTCAAAGTATGGTCCTTTAGTAACATAACAAAATATATATATGTCTATATTATAATTGCTTTTCAGATGCATTTATACTTCGATTGTGGTTTGGTTTTTTTTACAATTTTTTTTTTTTTTTTTTTCCTTTTTTAAAGATGGGCTCCCCCCGCCCCGCCCGAGTTGAAGTACAGTGCAAATGCAAAACGCGTTCCCTCCCGGCGTCCTCAGCTCCCTCGGGCTTCGTAAAGAGGCCCGTACAGCCAAACCCCCCCAATGAATTACTCAGTTCAGGGCCCTGCTCACGTGCAAAATGAATATAAACCGCCTCGGACGTCCGCGATAACAAACCAAACCACCCAGCCCCGGAAAAGCGGGCGAAGGTGGGGACGGGTGGAGGGAAGGAACGACAGCGATCGGCTCAGGCGGCACGCATCCAGGCGAGGAAACCCGGGACTTGGCAAACCTCAGAGTTCATCTACCGTGACGGACACAAACAGAACTCCGAACGTGTAAGCGATAAAGGAATCCCCCCAATATTCCCCCATTTCTGCCATGAAGCAGAACACACACCCCCCCCCCATGTTTTGTGTGTCAGGCAACAGCCCTTGGAACGAAAGGCCCGAGGAGGGCCGGCCGCGGGCTCTACCCAGTATCACCAGAAGCGATTTGGCGGTAACTCACACGTACGCTGGCCACAATCGTCGTGCCTTCACGCAGACCACCGCCTAACTTCAGTTTTATGGCTCGCAGTAACTCCCAAGCCCTGGTGAATCCAACCGGCACGCACCGTAAATGGAGTAACTGGACCGGACTGTGCAAGCGTGCCACGCCGCTCGAGCGCGAGCTCACTCGAGCAAGGAGGGAAGGCCTCGGGAGTAGAAGATTGCTCTTCCTTTCCCAACAGCACAGCTCTCCCACTTGTACCACCCATTTATCTATACAACAGGATCCTTCCACCGTTCCCTTCACCGGTCGTTTAACCTGACAGATCTTGTTCGGGCTTTTCCCGCAGCTGAAAGGAGAAAGCACAATTCTGGGCACACGAAACTCACACCTTCCGCTTCTCTGGCTGAGAGTTCGCAGCAGTACTTTGAGCCAAATTTCACGGTTTTACCACCAAAGAAAAAACAGCAGCAAGCACGAGGTGCACACCTGTTGTATAAATATATACATATGTGCATATATACATACATACACACACGTGGTGTTGCAATCCAAAGCCTACAGCGCGGGTTTGGACCTTGCTCCGTGAGCTCACCGAGTCCCGCTTTGGAGAGTACAACGCGGTGAAAACTAGTATAAGGAAAAAACCCAAATCGACGCGTTCCGTTACGCCTCTAGCGATGAGCGCAGCCGCCACACTTGGCACACCCCACGTACCAGCCTGCACGAGTCCGAGTCATTCCAGAGACGGCCCCTTGCCCTCCTCGCTACCGCTGGGTTTCCCTTCCTTCCTCCGAAGGAAAGCTGGAGCCGGCGAAGCCCAGCTCCGGCCGGAGGGGCCGGGGACAAGGGGCAGCTCGCAGAATTCAAGTAGGTCGTTAAATTTTTGGAAGGGTACGACAAGCAACCGCTCACAGACTGCAAGAGTACACCCACACGGCTGGCTGTGGGGGAAAGGGAGCAGAGAAGACAACAGCACTGGAGCATGAATGGCCATTTTATATAAGAGCTTCCTCTATACATATACATATATATATATAAAAACCACCAGAAATTCCCAGCATCTATCCTTTTAACAACAAAATCAACTGTGCATGTAACGTTGGCATTTGATTTCCAAATGAAGGTTTGTCTTCCAGATTCACGGCATTCGGCTTGTGCAAATGTCAAAGACAGACAGCTTCCCTCACGCGGTTTCTTCTTGTAAAGAAAGCACCTTCTTGGAAGGAAACGGGAATTTCAGTCTTGCCGAGTCCCAGCTAGCACGTCAGCCTCCCAGCGCAGGACGTGGAGCAGACCACAGTTCTTGCAGGACTTGGAACACCGACAAAGTTCCTGCCACCTCGTTAGCTATCAGTTACATTTCTTTCCAGATATTTTAAGCAGTTGTTGGTGTAATGACACACTACAAACTAGATGATTTCCACTATGATAAAGAGAAGCGGCATCAAATAATTAAGCATGTTAAGTTTATACCGACCTTACACTATAAACACTTGTACTGGGGGGGTTA
Source organism: Aptenodytes patagonicus (assembly GCF_965638725.1). Lineage (NCBI taxonomy): Eukaryota > Metazoa > Chordata > Aves > Sphenisciformes > Spheniscidae > Aptenodytes > Aptenodytes patagonicus. The sequence goes on along the minus strand of NC_134962.1, from coordinate 1,969,635 downwards.
GGTTTCAGTGCTCTAAGATTAATGTGTATTTAAACAGCATCCAGAATTATTAACACGAGGTGGGGGCTGCGAAAGCCTCCCTGACCACCTTGCAAGAGTCTCCTGTTAAACATGACGCCGATACCCAGTTGCATCGGGTAGGAAAAGCCTGCAGCACAAACGCATTTCCTCAACCGTCTGGAAACGTCAAGAACACCGAAGGGCACCGGCCAGACGAAGGGCACAAACCAGCTGAGAAAAGCGGGTTCCTCTCTCAAGGAGCGCATACGGTACAAACGCTCTGATATAACCCCCCCCCAAAGCACGCCGGTGTCCCTCTACGCCACACCACGCAACCGCTTTATAGACGGGACGGGAATATCTCCTCAGTCCGGCTCCCGCCCTGGTTACACCTGCGGCGTTTACAGCCTGACGCGAAGGGTTTTGAAAACTGTACTCCCCCGACTACGGCACTGCCGCAGGACTCGGTCTTTCTCAGTACCGTGCTCGAGCCTTCCCCCGCAGCAGGCGTTTCTGTTCAGACGGCAGCCTGCGCTCACCCAAACCTCGAAGAGCATCACGTTTTAAGAACACTATGAGCACTAATATCTAAAGCAGTTTAAAAATATTACAAATCTAAAAATAAGACTAAAAAGGTAACATGGCTCTAAAACATCACTGCATGGAATCAGCAGAAATCTACACCCTATCAGACGCCGCTGAGGTTTACATAAACAAATTTATATACAGATAAATATTTAAGAATTTCCTACAAACGTCATTAACAAAATGAAACTGGCATTTAACGGGTGCAATGCCCCTTCATTCACTTCAAGTGAAGCATTGTACTACAGTGCGTTGGGGATTTCCCCGTCCCCACCGCAGGTCCAGCACCAGCTCCTTCTCCAGCAGCTCTGCCGCGGCCGGGAGGGATGGTACCTGAGCACTCTCTGCAGCGAGGCGGCAGCTCTCCCTACTCACCCTAAGCTACGAACGGCTCTCCACGCGACACAACTCAGGAATGGAGTCAGCGGTCCTTAGCACCAGCCAGCCGAAGCTCTCCGGGATCAGATTCTCCCCGATAACTCCTCCTCGTCGGGAGGAGCTACAAGTACTAAGAAAATTGGTGCCGAAGAGGTTCGATGAGCTAGATGGAGGCGGGCGGACAACTGAAACGGAGGTCTCAGGCAACTTGTAAAAAAAAATGATGTAACTTTTAAGAAACAACCCCCCCCCCCCCCAAAAAAAAAAAAAACAACCCCAAAGCTCAAGTTTTAATTCTGGCAACACGCTGAACAGAGATCAACAGTGCTCAGGTTTAATTTTGGAAGGAAACATTCTGCATGTAAGCCAGGTAACGGGGCTGCAGCGCCTGCAACACCACGCCACCGGCGTTCTGGCGGGGACACTGCAGCTCCACCCGCCCAAGCTCAGAACTGCCGAGTGATCTTCTGCACCGGATTTTTAACCATTATTTCCAATACAACTTTGCATTTACTAGGATTCAGCTTGGCCATTTTGAAGTGCAACTCATGTCAGAGCCCGGGATACTCTTGTACCTTACCTACAAGAGCAGAAAAGAAGCGGGCATTAACCTACTTATCTTCTGATTACACGAGTTTTGTTTTAAAGAAGCAATGTTTAAATAGCTTGCTTATATAGTTCAAGAAGAACCACGTTAATACACAATAATCTTAAATTCAGAGATTATAGAGTGACATGGGCAAACTTAAAACGGTTTCAAAAAACCATGAATATTCACCTAAAAACGTGTTTTGCCGTCATTCCCCGTAACTGGGATCTCAGAGTAGTTTCCCTTGGAGCATCTAACATCATACGGACCAATTTGCTATTCACACACCACCCCCAGACACAGCTGAAAGGAAAGCAGTCTCTCTCTCAGACCCATGCCTTGCTAAGCGAAGAGCTAAACCAGCAAATTCCTCCCGGATGCCATCTTTTCCCAAGCAGTGCAAAACACGGGTAACGGTCTCGCCTCTAATCCTCATTTGCTGCCCGCGTTTCGGTTCCGACGCCAGGAGCCTGCAGAGCGACTCCAGGTGCATCACACACCTCCCCGGAGCCCCAACCTCCCGCCAGCCGTTCCAGTTCGGTGGAAGTAGCCCAGAGGGGTTAAGAAATAGAGTATTATTCCCAATTAACACCCACAACCAGCCCCCAACGTCGGGGGTCGCAGCTGCTCCGCGCTGGAGCAACAACCGGCTTTGTGTTACCCGTCTCGATGAACACGGGGACACGGAGTGTGACAAACCACAGTACAAGGGAAACAGCCTTTTCCTCATTCTACCGAGTCACTCTGATCGACTGTGCTCATTTACAAAGCCAAAAAACCCCCTAACACTATTTTTCTTTTTTTTTTTTTTTTACCAAGAACATAATTTGCACAGATAAGGGCAATTTTAACCAGTGAGTTTTTAGGGGACAAAGCCTGCAGATATTCAAGCATATTCCAGCGTGCAATTCAACATCAAGAACAGGCTTCAGGCAAAATCTGCAAGGATAGCCAATGTGACATTATTTTCTTAAGCCTAAAAATCGCTTTTCATTCCAAGGGGTCAAACAAAGACTTTAATTAAATATGGACCCCAAGCCAAATCACACACGACTGTCCTCAAGGCCACCCAAGAGAGTTTTCCAGACAGAAAAAGTTGAAAGTATCCTCCAGCAAACCACCAAGTTCCAGGTCTAAAGGGACTATCGACGAGGAAGAAATGACTTAACAAGCGTGCTGCTGAAATCTAGCCAGTGAATTAGAAGTGACATTTCTTTTTGAATTTTTGGGACCCGACGTGGTATCACAAGCATGCTGATTTGCAACAAGCTCACATGCAGGCAACAAACATGTGCTCGTACCAACAGCTACAGGGAAGTCTGATTTTGCAAGCGACCCTCACTTAGCATTGAGACCGTGTTAAGAACATTTTCTCCTACCCAGCATGTTTAACACGGTTTCACGTCAGGTTTTACGTGCTCCATCATTTTCAGCTCATGCAAAGATAGCATGAAAATATATTCAGAACGACTCTCCGGCAGCAGAGTCCCCTTCATTTTCTGACGGTTTTCTTACAGACCGACAGCGCTTTACCCCCTTCAAAAGTAACACCTGGATCTTGTAGGAGAGCAGCACGAGAGACCTTCAAAGCAAACACCGGGAGGAAGGCTGTAAATAGCCTCTCAACGGAAATAGGTGAAAAAGGAAAAGGGGAGATGGGGGGTACAAAGGACAGTCGAGGCGCTGTGATATAAAACCATAAACATCAACATTAAGGAGGCTGTAATCAACCGCTAAAAGTGCCGAGTGTAGGTTCTCTGGTCGCTGTTCTGGATCCTGACTCCGTCCCATCTAAAGCAAGATTATTAACAACAAAATACACCAGCAATTCAGCAGCTGCCTAAAATGCTTTTTTAACAGTTAAATCGCAATAAACCACAGTTTCTAGAGCAGTATTCAAACATGATTTCGTTTCAAAATAGTACAGGAAACCTTTCAACGGTTTCCCCATAGTTGTTCTGAGGAAGAGAAAGACACTGGTGTAAACAAGTCTAAATGCAAGACAATGTGCAAATTATACAATATAAACACAAAGGTGTTGTGTTCTTAAAAAGCCACTTAAGTACCCACAAAGATGTTCATGAGAAAATTAAAGGGCTAGTGTATCATAAAAGCTTTAAAAAACAGACACGTAATACCCCATTTGTCTATTAGAATCTCAAATTATTAGAACAGATTTTTAAAAACCAATTTTTTTTTTAAAGATTTATGCTGTTGCCTACGGTCTGCGTTTTACTCACTTGCTCAGTGAAAACCAATTGACCAGTTTCACTTTAAGATTCTCATGCATTCAAAAAAAGCTGCACTATTTGGTCTTTAGCATTTCAGGAAAAAGACTGAACTCAAACCAAAACAGAACTGCGCTTGAAGTTAAAATCCCACCGCCACCACCACATCAGCCCATTCACAGTTGGTTTTGTGACAAACTACAGTTTGCGGTTACACTGTCACTGAAGATCGCCTTACACATAAAGAGCTGTTCATCAATTTACTGTTCAAAGATTGGAAACTCTCCCTTCTTATTTTTCAAGGTAGAATTTATTTAAGCTGAAAACCAGCATTAAAGAGAATTCCAGCTCTGCAGGACTGGCGTTTTTTGGTTCTTGGCTTTGTAAACTTGCTTAGATAACAACGCAGGAATAGAAGGAGGAATAGAAGAATTGGTTTGTTGCACTCAAGTGAAAATCGTGAACTTTTAAAGGTCTTCGACAGCTCGGCTGTATGGAAGAATGGTGGCTTCTGTGAAACTTTTTCTTTTTAAATCTCATTTTTAGGCGAGTACCACTGCTTAAAATGCAGAATGTCTCCATCACACTTATATTGTGACAACTCAATACATTACACCACAGACATTTAACATAACTCCATACATGCTATTAAAAAAAAAAAAGAAACAAAAAAAGGGAAAAAAAAAAAAGGAAACAAATAAGACCGTAGCTAAACTGCTTTAAATACCGCATGCTACAGCACTTCACGTATCATCAAGATACGACACTGAAAGGTGACAAAAGGCTGAAGGGATTACAAAATATTTTCGGCAGGTTGGAAAGCTGCCTTCTTACTGTGGCAGAATTATCCCCCCTCCCCATTCTCTACTTCTAATGTTCATGATTCTAGTGCTGAGTTGGCCATGTATTTTTTTTTTTTATCCATTCTAATTACAGTGTTTCCTTAACTTAATTAAATCCATCAGTGTGGTAGCTGGGGTGAGAGTCAGCTGTGAGCTGGGTCGTCTCTGTGGCTGATGCTGGCTGTATCACAATAGGTGCGTCTGAGGCCTCTGAAAAGCGAGACAAAAGGCTTAGCACACCAAGGGAAAAAAACCAACATGGTAAGTTTTGGTAAGTGTAAGTTAAATCTCCCTACAACACTTTGATAACACAATTTTACACTCCTCAAAGGGCATGATGTTAATTTACTGTTTTTCAGTCTGCACACGATACCATTCAACTCAAGTCTACATGTGGAACATTTATTGTATTTCCTTCTTCGTGTAAGAGCAGCTGATCCTCACCCACCATTCAGCAACGCCCATTAAAAACATGGTCAGAGCACACACAAGGCTCTACAATTTTTTAAATGATCTGTTTAATTCTACAGAAATAGCGTTGTATCTTCATAAGCAGTATTAGATATAGCTACTAGGGTAGCAGTCCCGTTTCCTTTACGCCCGACGCAGTTAACAAAACTGCCTTGACACCCCCCATCCTTTGGGGTAAAAGAGCCCCTTTCTGGAATCACACGTGTCTGGCTGCTAACGTTACTCCAGCGACGTGGGAAGGAAGCTCAATGATGGTGACCTACTGCTCTGAAGCTGACCCCAAGTTCAATGAAGACCCTCTGGGAGTTTTCAGCAACTCGATCTCCGGTGTTAGCGTCACCCACGTATCTCTTGTGCCACAAGTATTCCCTCACCATGATCTACAGTCCGAGATCTGTGCTGATCTCTACAAAGCAAGCGCTGCTCCTTGACCAGCACACGGAGCGCTCGGTCAGAGCCTGATGCCATGGTCATTCTAGAAATCTCAGTGTTTTTACCTACCCCTTTCATCTGACTGCAACTGTGCCTCCAAGTCCTCTGGAGAGACGTAGTATTCCTGCTCTTCACCTTCAGGAGGTTTAGGTTTACACTTCCCACAGCAACAATTACAGCAGCAGCACAGACAGCAACAGCAATAGCAGCCTGTGATGAGCCCACAGAACACAAACAAGGCCTGCAGAGGACAGAAGACGAAGAAATATTCACCACCTGTGCCTACCGTGCATGTCCACTGAGTTTGAGAGACTCAGATAAGGAAACCAGAGACCAAAAATACAGCGATGTAGAACTTACTAGCTTTATTTTTTTTTTGTACTTCATCACCAAGAGATATTTAAAAATATGTGCAAGACTGGCTACTGCTATGAACATTTTACACCGAGGTGAATACTGCCAACCAGGTTTACTTAAACCTAAATTGTAGGAACTTCTTCAAGTGGACTTGCTACATCTGCAAGAAGACACAGGTCTAAGAAGCGTATCTGTATTAAAATCCAGAGGTACAGATTGTAGCTTGCATAAATAACCCTGGAAAAGATTCAGGCTAGCTAGCTGACGTACAGGTCGCGATGTACCTACAGCAGGGACGTGGACCTACCCCAGGCTGTAGGCACGGCTGCAGAGCTCACCACACTGAAGTTTGGGGTCCTGAGGTTTGACGCTACTAATACGCGAGCAGGGCAACTCGGAGCTAGCCAAGTCTGCCAGGCGCTTATCGCAGCGACAATGGGCAAAACAAATTTTCACATAGGTCACTGTGTAATTGTTTGAAAAAATAATTTTAAAAATAGCAAACCAGCATGGTGATATTCCCATTCTCTTACTGCAGGGGAATCAAGAGATGGAGGCAATTGCTGGCAAAGGGCAGAAAAACGAACCTATGAAATGAAATGCCAAGACTAGGAAAAGGTTTTAATCAGTCATAAAGCACTGTGAACAACGCCACGTCACTCAATAAGTAAGTCGGTGCAGTTATGGTTTCGTACTTCAGTTTCGCAGTCACGCTGCCTTTTACTTATTACTTCCTAGGCAAGCAGACTGCAGTCACATGAACTCCGAAACGCAAAAACCTGGACAGTTTCAGTGTGAGAAATGTGTAATGTGCAACGTATAGGGTTTTTTGCACTTTTGAGTAAATGTGGTGATTTTAAAATGTATTACTTAAAAAGAGGGAAGCATATTACGCTTAAAAATAATTCCAGTCCAGTAAAATATAGTAATTCCTTGGTACTGGCAGAAGACTCCTAGAAGGCATCTATACAAGAATTGTTACATCTACTGCACGCCTGCAATACTTTCAAGCAGCTTTTTGCATACATTTGTGAGGAAACATGAGCTTGCAGTGTAATTTTGGTACACTGGTGATACTCTTTCTGCTGCACAAGAAACAAGGATGGGCAAGTGAAGAAATAACCTGGAGCCTCTCAAATCAGAGAAGAGCTGAAGAAGTGACATTTGTGCAGGGAAGCCTCTGAGTAAGTTTGTAAGCATACTTCTAAACAGGATCTCCTCTGTGAGCTCAAGTTCACAGTCAGGACTCGTTTTGCAAAATCATTTAGCAGATATTACCAAAAAGAATACCCCCCCAAACTCCTCATCACTTCTAAATCCCACTAGAAGGCTCCAAGCTTCTCTTAGTAATGTAAGTCTCGCTTATTAGGCCCGTATCACTGAAAGATAATAAAAAAAATACTTCTGAACTAGATATTGCAATACAGTAAGAGAAGGTTAATAACCAGGTGTCAAAAATTCAGCAATTTCCAAGAGTAAAAACAAACACAATTATCAAATGGAGCTCTTTAAGAGTTTTAAACGCCAATCCAGAATAACTTCTCTTTGCACTTTTGTTTACCTTTGCCCACCAGCTGGATAGCACGAAGTATGTGTTCACATTTTCTTCACCAAACTGTTCTGCTACATACAGACCCAGAGAACCATACTTATCATAAATGTTTCGCTTTGTGGCATCGGTCAATATTGCGTGTGCATTATTGATCTCTTTAAATTTTTCTGCTGCCTCTGGATTATCAGGGTTTTTATCAGGATGATATTTCAATGCAAGTTTCCTGCAGAAAGGAAAAAAGAGATTGTTAGAGATTAAAAACTGGGATTTGGGTTCCTGGTTTTTGATTTTTTTTTTTTTTAAATTCCGTAGCTTGTCACTCAAGGGAGACTTTCAAGTTCCAGTGGGAACTGTGATTCAACTTCCCTGATGATTCTTCCTCAGATGATAACAAAAGGCTACAGCACTGTCTGGCTTAGTTCACAGGATTGACTTCAGACTGCTAGATTTGGCCCTCAGAAATCCAACGGGAAAAAAGAGAGGCATTGAAGAAAAGTAGTACTCTTTTTTACCCCTCAGCTCTATAATTTCCACCAGTTAAGTTTTGCTCCTGCTAAAGCACAGACCAAGCTAACAGAAAAAAGACACACCACAAGTCTAAGACATAGTACCAAAGAAAAAATAAAAGCAAGCTGCCACAGCTAATCTGCAGTGTCTGAACACACAAATAGAATAGACCATCACTTGTGGTTAATTCACCAATTCCTGTGCAGGAACAAAGCACTTCTTAGTTCAAGGCTTGCTAGAATAGAAAAAGCTTCAGAGTTTCAAGATATCAGGAAAACACAACGTACCTCCCCTAATCATGCTAGATCTATTACAACTAAATGACAGCAGTTTACAGTCCCCAGAGATCTCTAAATATAACACAAAAAAAATTAGATTAAGCACCGATAAATTTGCTAGTTCTGACACGGCCCAGGCTATTTATAGAAATCAGTAGAAATAACTGGCCAAACACCTCCTTATAGACAGAAGAAATGCCGTTTTGCCATTTGAGCCATTCGTGCTCCCAAGTAGAAAAATAATACAGAACTGTATGCTAACAGTTCTCCTCCACCAAAAAAGGTACTTGTCCTGCTACAGAAAATTACCAAAGTCCCGTATTTGAGAAATACACTAGAAGCCTGCAGATGTTTACACGACAACTTTGCAGTGAGGAAATATTTAGACAAACAGAAAATAAGGATTTGTGCCAGCACACATTTGGACATGTGTGCAAGTATATCACAGCGTTCAAACAGTAAGTTGAGCGTGCGCTTGCAATACTCAAGCTGTAAATGATGCTGCTCAGGTAAGTAACGTCTAGGGTTGCCGCTAATGCCGTAGCCTCAGTGAGGACTGAAATAATCACAGTTTTTATAATTAGAGGGAAGTTATATAAACCTGGAAAGGCCTTAGCTACTATCAGGCCGCAATAGATAAATATTTTTCATTTCTCATTTCCTACACGTACACAAACCCCATAGCCCACAGGCCAGCAAAGGATGTTCAAATGGAATGAAAACAAGAGGTGTCAGTCGTCCTTTTGTAAAGGAGCAGCAGAGGAAACAAGATTAGAGGAAGGTTCAGGTAAGTATGAAGCAGCTACATTTCACCCTAGGATCTATTTGGGTCGTTCCTCCAAAGGAAAAACTGTTGCAGTTTTTCCCCCAAGAAGGTAAAATTACTTTCCAGTTGCTAAGGCTTGAAGATCACCGATTCAAACTTCCCGCTTCAAGGTTTTAGGAAGACACAGCTAATTTTTGAGAATCTGGGGACCCAGTTTATTCATAGACTTCACCATGTAGTTGCCATCAGTATTAAAATGTAATTTTGAAAGGGAAAAATTTTGGTAAATGTTAAAGACTGAAAGAAAACAACTTCGAAAAAGAGTATCCTCAAGTAAAGATTACTACTGACCCCTAGTGTAATGTTGAATACATTGCCACTTGTCACAGTCGTACAAGACATAGCTCATGCTTAAGGTAAAGAAGCAATTGCATATATGCAGATTTTGTGGGAGCATGGGAAGGGAGGAGGTTACAGGACTTTTTTTTTTTGTTTTATTTGGTCAATGTGAAGCCATTTCATGCATTTAACTCTTTAAGAAAAGAGATAAAGTAAAAAAATCCTCTTTTAAAATAGTAACTCCACATAGAATAAGAAATTTTGAATGGATTTTTAGAAAAAAGTAATTGTTGATACTCAGTTTTCATCCTTATTTGCATCTTTAATCTATACCTCACTGTGCCAGAATTGGAAATGATGGACACAAGGGCAATACTGCACATGTGTGGTCTCTGTAAGCCAGACACAAGGCTACGTAACATGAAGACTTTAACTCCGATCACACCGTCTTAAAACTCTGTTCAACTTTATCTAAAGACCTTTCAGAATGATACTGCGTATTTGAGAATTTAACTTACTCGAGATGAGATGTAAAAATTTAACAGCACTTATATACAAAGCCTAGGCATGTTTTCACACCAATTTTTGCAAGAATCAACCATGTTTTCACCTGGTTTTCTTACATGTTTTTCTTGCAAAAGGTTTAAATAAACCAGCTGGAGCCTATACATAAATACACCATCTGTTGAACACTTATTTAAAGCTATTTGTGCTATTGGGCAACACGCGTAGAACTTGAACCTTTACCTGTATGACTTTTTGATATCATCTGAAGTGGCGTTCTTGTCCAACCCCAGCACGTGGTATAACGATTCTCCAGAGGTAGAGAGCGAACGTTGCCTCTGGTCTGCCATCTTGAACTAACCTGAAGAGAGAACCGGCCCCTGCCAAAAAAGAGATCAAGAAACGCTTAAACGAAGAAGAACACAGACCTCATTAACAACATCAGCCTTGAAACCAGAGTATCCACGTGAAAATTCATCTTTTTAAGGTTTAAATGTGCTTTGAAAAGAAAAGGCTCTTAACATACATGTAAGTTAAAAAGTTACAAGACTCAGTGAATTATCAATGAAAACAACTATTACATTTTCAGCACAACACCAGGCACCCTAGAACCACTACTGTATATACTCAGCTCTTCTTTCCAAAAACCCAAAATCAGCAGCTGAGGTATAGCTATAGGTATGTACTACATGCACATCCCTAAAGCTACTTCATCTGCTTTCTTAGTCTTAATATTAAGATAATTTATTTGTGATAATACCTATAAAAACAACTTGACAACAGACAGGTTGCTATTATGTTGAGGCTGCCTTTTTGCACCACACTTGCATAGGGGTAAGTTATTTCATTTGCATTTTCAATTGCAGACATTCTGTTACACTAAAAAAAAAACCAAAACCCAAACCTCCACGCACCTCCCAAAACCCCAGCCTCCCACCCTACCACTGACACCAGGTCGAGCAGAATCCTTTAGACAAAATCCAGTTTGACGAGGCCTGTGCATCCCGCTATGAAAGAGGGAATGCCTGCTCACTTACAGAGGAGGAGACCTCCCCTCTCGTAATTTAAAGTCGCGGATCAAACATTTAACATGTATTCTAGTTACAATCATGCTACTTGAACGTGAATTAACCTCCTGCTCCAAATTCAAGTGTGAAAGACCCCAGAGATCTCCCCTGTGCCACGCCACGGACAGATACGGTTATGTCCTCCAACATCCTGAGGAGATTAGCATTTGCCATTCTTTAGCTGCAGAACTGCAGCAAGGATGAGCATCGAAGAGAAGACTATTGGCTATTTTTGGATTATGTCATTACAGTTAGCCTACACCAGATTATGTAGTCTTTGAAAAAGATATTTAAAGCACCAGACTTTTCTAATTTAACCCTTTATCTTATATAACAAAGTTGTTAACGTCAGCTTTTAAAAGGCTACCTGAAAGAAATACTCTCAGACGTCGCATCTTGCACTGCCCGGTTCTTGCTGTGACCTCATAGCGCTGATACGCTTCACAAAAATCACCGTTCTGTTTGTACCAACACATGGCTATCGTCATGCCTGTGCACGTGTGACTAGGTGGCAAGGACGGCGATATAGACGTTACAACTTTCTTGTTCATCTCAGAGCCTGCTGTTAACTACTCTTCTGCATTTGGCCTCTCCAACTTTAGATTAGTTTAACACCGGGCACTACGTCCCGTTTCTTTGACTGGGGTACACCAGCTACACTAGCAAACTCTCATCTAATTTCCTTCATGTCATCACTGCCAGCTCTGGTAAGTTTAATTAAAGGCTACCTAATAAGGAAGCTATAAATTAATAATAATAATAAAAAGTCTAAACCCTGGTGCTTTGGCTAAGCATTCAAAATACACCCCAGATCTGGAAGGTGAGTATGTGGGTAGGGAGAGAAAACCTTTTCTTTTCTTTTGAAGAATACTGTTCAGCTACCAAAAGGTTTCTGCGTGAGAGGAAAATTATCGAGTGCTGCAAGACACACTACAACCGATTCATGTATTTGGGCACAATCTGATTCAGTGGGGGGGGGGGGGGGGGGAAATTCAGGGAAGAAATCCCACATCCAGGAATACACCAGGCACGGCCCTCCGCGACAGCCTTTTCCCACCCGCAGCTATGGGTCAACCCGGCCGCAGCCTCCCAGCCCCCTCCACCCAAGCGGTCCCACTGCTGAGGTCAAAGGCTGACGATCCTGGCGTCTATCTGGTAATCTAGCTAATCGCACAGGCCCGCTCCGACCGCTGCCCTGGCTCCCCCGCGCAGCTTCTCCCGCTCTCCGACCATGACCACCACCGCTTCCCCGCAGCCTCCCTCGGACACCCTCCTGCAGCTCCGTCACGCCGGTCACCCGTTAGCAGCATCCAGCCAAGGGGAGTGTGTCTAACACCGCTGCTCTTTGCCAGGGACCTGCGGGGTTAATCTGAAGTCAGGGGTGGGGAAAGCATCCTGATTTGAGATTGTACATGTTAATTTAGCTCTTCCAAAGGTATTGCTTCAAACTGGAGCTCCGAGGGCATTATGAACACTTGTGTTGTTTCAAGTCTGTAGCTCTATTTAGGCATAACAAGCTTCCTCTAAAATCAATCCAACGTGCCCTTGGTGCACAGATGCTGCAGATCACAGGTATACACTATGCTCTGCTTAATAAAACCTCCACTGTTAAATTAGGGCCAATTTGTTTAACAAAAAAAGAATTCAGTTTGATCCAGGCAATGTCTATCAGTCTGCAGGCTGCCTGTCAAGAATAAAGACAGGCACAGGAATAAAATTCCACGCTGCTGCAATCTTTAATCGCTTCAATCTGCACAGTTCAGGGTGTCTGGAGTTCGGTGTAATGGGGTGTCTGATTTTCAAAACTGGTATGAAATGGACACGTTGGCCTTGGCAGAAGAGTGGAGGACAAGGTGGTAATGGGAATTCATCTGGGAAGCTTGTTATTTAAGGGAACAGAAGAGTATTATTACTAGGAACGCAACCTTTGGCTTTTCAAATATGAAACAGACAATGAAGGTGCGAGTTATTTAAGTTCAGAGTACTTCATAAACCAGGATATTATCTATCCTACTGTTTTTGCAAGTGGCTCTAATTCACAGTACTGAAAGCTGCTCTGTATTTGTAAAAAGTGTATTCAGCAGCAACAAGCCATCTGCTCATTATTCTAACCAAGCAGGATGCCCTGAAGAGGTTTCTCTCAGAAAGCTCTGAGGAAAGGTAATCCCCTGGATTAAACAGCAGTTTTTAACCATCTGTGTACCAGAATATCCTGCGTAAGTCAGCTTTACCAGAAAATGCAACTGTTTTCAGCACGACCAGGTAAGTACAATTGGTACCACCTTGCTGAAAAGGCTTAGATTAAACCTGGTAGGTTATACATGGAAGCCAGCCTTAACATTTTAAACACGTCAATGGTAAATTGAACCTTAGAAAGACCAATTTTCTTTTTAGCTTCCCAAAAGAATCCAATCAAGTTTCATGAAACTGGTGATATCTTAGTTTCTACCAGGTCTGTTGACCCTTTTATAAGTTGTATTTAACTCATTAAAATGGCAAACTATTATTACAGCCAAGAAAAATGAGTAGTTCCCTGCCAGTTTAGGGAATTAAACACTCACAGAAGATCCCAATGAATGCCAGCACCAAAAAGGGCGACAGCCGATCCGGTGGCCAGAAGCGGGGAGGGAGGACTCAAGCTTCACCTGACCCCGCCGCAAGATGCCGCAAAGAATTTAACTGGAAGGGGGCAGCGAGGGGGGATCAACTTTTCCCAAAAAATGTGCTTAGCTGTGTGGCAGGAGGGAGGGTGGAGGTTACTGACACCGCTCACACGTAACAACGCTGCATCCCAGCTGTCAGATCCCCGCTAGAAAGAACCGCCTTGCGCCCGTAAAGGGATGACGCATTAAGTATTTATTCATGAACAAACCTCTGGAAACTGTGAAGTACCAAGTTGCCTAAAATATCACTTCTCACATTTCCAATTAATTCTGTACATTTTCCCATGTAAGTCACAAAGGCACAGCCGCTCGCTTGAATTTCCTCACTGGAGGAAAGACTGCTTTTGAAAGGAGTTGCGGTGGTTCGGCTCCACTGATAAAAATCAGAAGGGGCAGAGGAAACCAAACAACGTTAACTATAAAAATACTACTACAGCAGGACATTGGGGTACAATCTTCACCAGAATTTTAATTTTCTTAATACCCGTATATTTGTAAGTTTAAGTCACTAAAAAAGAAAAATTTAAAAAAAAAAAAAAATCACACCATGAATGCACGCGTCAATGCACAGACCTTTAAATACGTGCTGTTCACAACAATTTTAGTGAAGTGTCTACCTTCAATGGAGGGAATCTGGCTGTCAGCAGCTGTTCCAAAAAGTGAAATCCTGCTGTAACACACAAAATCCACCACCTCCTGACATGGTAAATGACACTTACCCACTAGACATAGGATAATGGAAGGTCGTTAACTTTAATGGATACTCTCTATCCAAATTTGGTTTGGTTGAAACCAGAAGAACAAAATAGCTTCCCAGCCTTTCCATACGTCACCAGTAACACAGAGAATAGAGAAAGCTCCAAAAGGGACAAATAAGAAACAACAGGAATGAGAAAGACAAACTCAAAGCCGTGCTGGAAGTGCTGGACAGGAGAAGAGGAGGTAGGCTGCTGTCCTCGCACAGCCCACCACCACCGAGGCACCAACCCTGCAAGTGTCTTTAATACAAACTATCTGTGACGCTGTCAAGCCCTCTGCAATTACAGTTTTAAGAGCATATCAGCAGATGATTAAAGAGTCTAGCTTGGAAATGATGTTTTGCCAGCTCTTACAAAAATTATGTCTAGTCGATGCTTTATTATACAACTTTAGGAAGCACTAGAGTATTTTAGGAAAGATTTGTATTCCACAAAGCATTTCTGGTTACTGACCGTGGTAAAATGTAATGTCAGTTAAATTTAAGATTACCAGCTTTTCAAAGATTTCCAGTGCAGAAAGTTAACTACAGCTGTTAATCTTAAACTAAATTATTCTATCTGAACCAGTATTTACTAGTAAAAGTCTAAATAAAACCACCAAGCCAGAAAACACATTAGTAAATATTGACTTATCACAAAAACGAAATAGCACCACTGGCCTCCGCATCCTGTCCATCTGTCTCAGATTCATTTAGAGTCGTCCTCGCAATCTGGTATTTTTCAAGGGTGGAAAAAAAAAATCATTTTTAAAAGGGAGAGGAGAGAAACATATACAAGATTGTATTATCAAGAAAAATACGAGGTGTTTTAAGCTTGGCTTCGTGAGGTATTAGAGATTTCTATAAGAAACTTTGAACTTTGTTTCCTTGGCATTATTTTGCATTTAAATGAGTAGCTACAAGAAATCAAAAAATACAGTACTTACCTGGTGTCTAGTTCGGATATTCTAAGGCAAGTGGTAACAGCCTCCACACACCTCTAAAACTGAATCTCCTAAAGACAAAACAAAAGCAAATCAATTGTTCACTAACTCTTATGTTGAGGGCTCACTGCAGAATTATCATCACATTATTTATTATAACACTCCTTCATAACATGCTAAAGACAAGATGGAAGTGAAATAACAAAAATGTAACCTTCTATACTTATACAGAATTTTCACCTAAAGCAGGTAAGTATTGAAGCCACCGGGAATGTGGAGGCACGCTACAGCCTGGATGCATTTAATAGGCACACATCTTCCTACGACGCGGTCAGCTGGCATCAGAGAATACATTTTAAAGGCTGCATTTAAGTATTTTCATTATGCTTTCACTCAAATGCCACCTTGATGCGAAAGTCCAGAATAAAACACAGGTGTTTTTACCGTCCAAAATATTTTATACTACAGTAAAATCTCCACAATGTAAATACTTATCCTTAGAACTAATTACTGTCAAAGTAAGTTACAAATATTTTAAAGTATAGATTCAAGGGCTCTATGCTTTTATCCGTAGCTTCAGCCTCTTTTCCCAAACCTTTTACCATGTGAAAGGCACACGCTTGTCTAAAATAAAGACACCAGTCGCACAGAGACTCTAATAAGCATTATCCGTTCAAGACTTTGGACTTTTTCAGCTTAGGCATTTGTGAAATATCTGTACTGAAAACAAGAGAAGTGTGTTTTTCAAGTCCTGATAATCTGTAATGTTGTTAGAGAGAGACTGCTAAAGAAGCTTAGCTAATACAGCGGACTACAGGCTCCGGCACACGAGCAGCGGGCGCACAGCCTGTTCTGCCACCCTGCAAGGGAGCAGCCAAGCACAGGCACCGGGCAAGGCGAACCACAGCAGAGCAAGACTCCGCAACAGCCCAGAGAGGTTTAGCGGTGTTCAGATGCCAGATGCCTCCATGAGAAAGAAACGTAATTTTTTTTTTTTTTTTTTAACATTTCAATAGAAAAACAGTATTGTCTGTACAGCACCTTTCTTCACAAGTTATGAAAGCACTGCCACTAAGATGAAGGAGACGTGCAAGCGCATGGAGAAGCTGAGTGTCACTATGCCATTTCTAATGCCGCTCTACCTGGCATCAAAATTGGTTCACGTGCTTAAACTGTAGAGCAACACCAGCGCATTTTGCCAGGACAAATTTCCATCAAGAAAACCACAGTTTTATCCCATTCACGTTCCCTCGTCCTGAAGCAGATTACCCGAAGAAGAAACAAGTCTCACTTCAGCGTACAAGGAGGAAGAGAACCTGAGACGATCCGGCAACACAACCCCCTTCTTTCAGCAGCAAGGCAAAGTTAGACAGATCGCTCCAGATCACCGACCACACGAAAATAAGAGAATGAACGGGCAAGAGGAGCCTAGGAAATGCTAGATGATGCTATGGAGAAATTGAGGGAACAATCGCTGCAACAGGCTAAAATATCTTTCCGATTAAGCAGGTACAGGATACTTCTAACCCATGTCATTAATCACAAAGTCACTTATGCATTAGATTATCGAACAGTAAACTTCGTGAGTGGGACTTCGGAGCAGCTTTTACCCGGCAAGTCATCGCTTAACCATCATCCAAACCCTTTCAACAGTTTCCAAAGAACAAGCTGCGAATGCACTTGAGAAATAAACTCCCCGTTCAATTAAAAAGTACGCTGTTCACAAACTTGAAGGCTTTGGTTTGGCAAACAAGAGATGTTGGGAATACACCCGGTAACTGCTGGCATTACTGACCACAGAATTTGTTTTATGCAATCTGTAAGAAGCTGCTTGATCTTAGCAGCACATCCATAAATGAGTAAGAATGAACCAACCAACAACTAAATAATCAGCTCACTGTTGATGGATCTATTTAGTTCATTTGACAGACACCGTCAAAGGACTTTCCCTGAAAAACAAAAGGCAGGGAGGGCACAAGCTACAGGCAGGACTTAAAACTTTCACACTCGGGCGGAGCGTGTGCAGTATTAAAGGGTGGACTACCCCCCAGATGAAAAATGTCCTATTTTGTGAACCTATAAAAGCTGCCAGGTTCCCTGCCCACCGCTTCCTTCATTACAAAGTAATCAAGAACGGAACATTTTTGAAGTGATCTTTAAAAAGCTGCGGATGGTTAACGGGGTCGGCAACCAGAATTACGGCCCAGGCTCTTCGGACACCGGGGACTAGAACGGACTTGTTCAGATGGACGAGTCCACCAGTTTTGCCTGTGGTCACTGTAAATCTCCTCTTCCAATCCCTAGCTAGCAGATGCACAGTAATTCCCCCCCCCCCCCCAAATAAGCTCTGCCTTCATAGCTAGATGAAGACCATCTTTAAATTTACCACTAATTCTGTTTCAGACAGCAACCTAAGCTTCAGAAATGTTGGCAGTCAAACCGAAAAACAACTACAGTCTGCTCAATTTATGGATGCACACAGCTGGAAATCTGTGAGTGAAACAGGAGAAGAAAGCAAAGTCCAAAGGCACTTTGGAGATTTGATTATACTTGCCTTTGACAAAATGAGCTATTCTGACAAAGTCGGCATTTGGCATATAATGAAGTAAATGAAAATACAGTGATGTGTGGATAGAAGCTTCAAGTAGTTCAAATACAAGATTCCAGCCCAGGCCTCGTCAAAACTCCATCAGAAGAGAAGTCTTTATTTTTTATAGCACACATACACAATATCTAGCTATGTGCAGAACTCAGAATATACAGAAAAGTAACTTTTTTTTATCTTAATATGGATGCAAGCAGCAAGATTTTCTTCAGTCTCTCAGTAATGCCAATAAAAAGTTTCATTAACAGCAGAAAGCCTGATTTACAGCTGGAAATAACTGAACAAGACCAAAATAAATGCCAAAGGAAACTACTTCTTATAAAAATCAAAGTGCACGAGAAATCCCTGCCAGCTATTTTGCATCACCTCTTCCTCACCGCATCCTCCCGTGCGCGCTCCCTGCCAGCACGGCGGCCCTCCCCAGCACGCCTTTCTGGGGTTTTGCTCGCTTTCTGTTCTGTTGCAACTGGCAATTCCCATGTAGTGACTCGGGAATGTTTTGATCTGCCCATCCAATCTCATTATTCAGCAGGCCAGATCCACTGACCCAGAGCTCTACGTAATACCCTGCTTGTGGTTACTCGTACATATCTGCCCTCCTTATTACGTGATCTTCACAATGCAAACAAAAGGAGAGAAAATGAAAGGACAGATGCCAGAAAAGAAACGGAAACGTTCAAAAATCAAGATTAATGGATGTTACCCAGTTTCAAGACACACAAAAACTCAAAGAAAAAAAAAAAGTCTGGGGAAGGGAATAAGCAATTGTTGAAGAGGCAGAGAATACGTACGTAAGTATGAAAAGAATGATGAAGATAGCGAAAGCAAGCAAAGCTACACGAATGCAAACTAAATTCAGCAACACATTAAAGTTTTGTAGCACGGATGAAGAAATGCGCTTAGGAAGTTTGCCTGTTCTTTCAACCATTTTGCTCATACACCAAAACCAGCTCTTCTAGCCTCGTTTGTCCTGCAAATTTTAATCCAATTTATCTAATATTATATTTTCCCCACATACTGTGACCATAAATAGCACTCAGCACCTTTTCTTCCTCTAACCAAGAGATATATACTACTTTTTCCTTACAGAAATCAGACACATTCTCAGATCTATTCTTTTTGATATAAAGCATATCTGTTTCTTCTGTCTACCCTAACCTCCTCTGACAGATGCAGGAGAACCAGTTTTATTTAACAGTTCTGTTCACAGAACTGTCGTCATCCTGCTCCGTATGCTGTTAACAAAAAGAGAGAAGTATCTTTAGGATACCTTGCTTCATCTCCATCATGTACGTGAGCTATATCACAGTTATCAAGTATTTAAAGAATTAATGCTGCAATTAAGGCAAATTAAATAAATTAATTAAAAAAAAAAAATCAATAGACAGAACAGAAACTCCCAAGTCTTTATTTTCACGTCCTTACTTGCTCACATCACTTGCAAAATGAATCAGTATTGGAAAAACGATGTGGAAAGGCTGAAGGTAAAGCAAACTGGCTAAGAAGTGCACTCAGAAGGCTACTACTATTTTAAAGTACTCTTCATGAACATTCCTCTAGCTGTCTTGAAATAGTGATTTTTAACCTATTAATTGAAGCACTAACATTTACTATTTCACTGAACCATCCAAGACTTGAGTGTTTTGGTGTTGCTTATATTTTTTACATCACAGCACAAAAGCCTTTTAGCTAAATTTTGCTATTCAGTTTGTAGCCTTTCACTAAAGGTCCCGTGAGAAATCTCCTATCCATAAAAACGTTCTGGTTTAACATATAAATCCTGATGTAAAGCTAACCTAGTATCCAGGGAATTAATCTCAAATGTATGCATCTTTCTCCCACAAAAAAGAATCTTATTATGGCCAAATTCATTTGCCTTTGGAACAGAAGACGGGTCTCCAACAGAGAGACTAAAAATCTTCATTAATTTTGCTTAAATGAGAGTTTAAAAAAAAAAAAAAACAAAAGAAACCAAACCAAAATGCACAGAGCTTTTAGATAAATTAAATCTGGGACAACACAACTTCTCTGTTAAATTCAAGTAAAATCCATGATTAATGACTCAAAGAGATGTTACACTGAAACTTGTGACAAACAACTACAGTGATACAAGCGTTGTTCCTCTAATAAGCTCAGCAGATTAAAATTTAGCCATTTAAGTCTGATTGACCAACCTGTTATAAAGACTTGTGACCTTGTACCCTATACGAGAGGAAGATTCAAACCGACTAAAGAAGGTTTTCCATATTAGGGGGGAAAAAATGTGAAGTATTAGATTCACATTTTCTATCATCTCTCCTCAACTAGAAGAATTACTCTTTCAAACCCTGGGGTTTTTAGTGGATTCCCTACTCAGGATTTCATTGCTCCTATTTAATCCTTCAGCAAAATTAAATTACGGTTTATGGCATTACAATAGTTTATATGGCAGAGTGCAAGGGTCACAAACTGTATACGACTATACAAAAAACTACATCTGCTTACTCAGCTATTTAAAAATTTATGAAAAAACAGTAGTTCTGTTTGCTTGCCTCATTATTAATTGTTTCTCTGTATAAATCTATGCAGCGTTTGAATTGCTGTAACTACTCATAGCTTGAAAGTTCACTAGAACAAATCAGAAAAACCACAACGTTCACTACTGTGGGTAGAGTAATACTGATGTCATTTATTTCTTCCAAAGAAGAAATATCTTACACTTCTTCAAAAGCACCAATACAGAGGTACAGCTCCATTTGTGCTAGGTGAGGTGAATAAACTACATCAATTTAAAAAAAAAAAAAAAAAAATCATATTGCTAATGACTATACCAATATAGTCAAAGCATTAAACCTTTAAAATATAGAGAAAGTCTTGGAACAAACAGATGGGTTTACTCACATAAAAATGGGATTTATACTATTATGTCACACCTGTAGGTAAGACAACTAAAGGCTTTTAAACAGCAACGAAAGAAAAAAAGTGTCTGTTCACTCATGTGACAAAAGGTTCAGCAATTGGATCACTTGTCCAAATGTGATCGCCGACCTCTGGACAGCCGGCTCCAAACGCTGCGCCACTTTCCGTAGGGCAGGGTGAGTTTTCTGTTGCCTGAAGCAGTAACTGTGCAACAAACATACAGGGATCAACTTTACCGACAGCTTCAGGAGACAACGCCGGTCTAAGCAGCACCTTTCTACAGCACAGGCAGCTTTTGCCTGGTCAAAAAGGAGGAACAAAGTGGGTTACAGAGTACATCTAAAAAAGCCATATAAGCAGCCTGAGAGGCAAAAGAAATGACACAGTGATCTCCCCAGACATGGACGTGTCTTTCAAATCACAAGTTGGTCGGCAAAGGGAAAGAAAAAGAGATTTATCAGAAATTAATCTGGAAGGGCAGGGCAGGGGAAGGTTTGCCTCTGTACTCATCTACAGTAGCAGGAGATGGAGGGGAAAAAAAAAAAAAAAAAGAGAGTTCCTATGGTTTTCCTTCTTTTGCTATCAATTGTGGGGGCAGATAAAAAGGTAAATAAGGGGTTTCCCCCCCTCAAAATTTAAATAATGTACAAGTATGGTTTTACAAATTGCAAAATGCAGATCAAAATTATTTCACAACTAATTTATTATTGGAATTTCTCTGTTGTCAAATAAACACTTTTGGCAGTTTCAATAAGGAACAGTTTTTGTTAATGACTTTTAAATGAATAGTTTATTTTTATGGGTAAAAAAGCAAAAACGAGGACCAGGTTGTATGGACAGCAGAAGGTAATTCATGTATCTTCAACCCGATCTAAAATGATCAAGTCTGGTGTTTCCCTTTGAGAAAAACTACCTCAACTGTTTTCAGGTTATTAATCTCTGCCATTTGGTTCGTTAATAGTTATCTCTTCCCCCACCAAGCACACAAATCTTCCTCTCAAAAAGTTATGAATAAAAAAGCCAAACAAGCAGAACTGAACAGCAGAATTTATAAAGGCAAGTTTCCAGAAACAACCACCCTCCAAGCCACCTAGCTCAGGAAAAGAAAAGCTAAAACTCCTTTCTATGACCACCAGGAATCCATGTAATTGTCTCTAACGTCAGAGCCTTTCTTTCTGTTTCACAGGGTAATTAGTTTCTAGCAATCTGCAAGATTTTACTCTAAAAATTAAGCTTATTTCTTTACTAATGCAGGCAGAAAAGAAACTTCCCCCCCCCCCGATTTACTTTTACCTTATGTATCTGACCAGGTCCTCCCAGCCTAAGAAGATGCGTAATTATTCAAGCAACACTTGTATCCGCTCAGTTAAGTTGTGAAGGCTTTATTTCCAAAGATCTTTTTCTTTTGCGAAGTTTAAAAATTAAGCATATCTAAAAATCCTTTCTTCTCCTAATTGCTCAACTGTATTTCCCCAGTTTTTGTGGAGAGTGGGGAGGAGACTTCACTATTTCATTATTTCACTTCCTCACAGAAACTGCCAGAGAAAAGAACATTTTAATTTCCTCCCGTAAAAAACAGAAAAACACAGGCTTCTAACATACATTCAAAGACTTCTTTATTAGATAAAAAAACAAAGACAAAAACAGCACAACGGATTTGTCTTCTTTTTAGATGAGACGGAATACTAATAAAAAACAAAACAAAACCAAACCACAAAAACAAAACCAAACCACCACTCATTTTCCTTTCCTAATTGCAAGGCTGCATCCAACACCGCAAGCTTCAGCCAGAAAAGCCAGCAGAGCAGTCAAAGACGAGAAGAGCTGTACTGGCGATCAACCGCCGTGCTAGTGGTCGTGCCTAGTAAGGACATCCGTACGCCAGTAAACGTGAGCTTTAATAGCAACCTGTTCTACTCAAGAGATACACGCTGACATAACTTTGACGCAGATCTGGCAATCGAGCGATTTGCCGGTACAGCTTCACGTTAAGGCACTCCAAGCCATGACAACAGCTCAGGAATCCAGGTCAGCGGAGCTGCAGCACCTTCAGGTGACGGGTCCTTGGCATAAAGGCACCGATTATCACCATTCCCCGTTAGTCAAACATCACAAACACAATAGGAAGTCGCTCCCGCGGTCCCGCAGCTGAGAAAAATATGCCAGGACAGAGCAATTGGCAGTGTGAAAGATGTTTAAGGTTGAAAGTAACATTTTCGACAACGTTCAAAAACACCCTCAAAGCCACTGCTTTCAAAAAAACTACAGATTAAAATTATGATCACACCAATAACATTTTTTAAATTGCATGTTCTCTTCCACCCTAGATCACCAGAGTCTGCACGAACTGAAGTGCTGTGAGCAAGCTGCAGTACCGACACGAGTACTGCGTGCCACCAAACTGCACTATCCAGTTAAGCCTCAAAAAAAACCCAAAACAAGACATCACCAGGAATAAGCGGTCCCCCGATTACAAACAGGGCACAGGCTGTAGGATAAACACCCTTTGAACTCCAACACTGTGCTATGGGGTGGGGGTGAGCACAAACCCAAGCAGACCAAGCCCCCCAAGCAGACCATCTCCAGGCCCCCAGGTAAACACCTGCCCAGAGCTCAGCTTGGTAACTGGCAGAGAAACCACGAATTGCTTTTTCCACAGCCAGTCTCATCTGAATTAAGGACGACACTCCCCCAGCGATCGCAAGACCTCTTGCATACCCCGCAATTCTGCAAATCAGAACTATCCCTGCAGAAACACAGAGCGAGAGAACAGACCTGGAAAAACTGCAAGTGAAATGGCAAGTCATAAATACAGATTTACCAAACTAATTGATACAAACACACACACACACATACACGTAGTTTGGGCATGCAAGACATTCTTCAGTCATCTTCATACCACAGATTCCTTCTCAGTGCAGGCGTTACAGAAAACGGTGTAAAAGGCACGAGGAGATGAGTTTCGTACCTGCCCCACTCAACTCCCCAGGACATGGCCATTCAGAAGCATAACAGAAGTTAAGACTTAAGATTTTCACAATAAAAGCTGAACTGACCAGCACAGCTTATATCACTCAAAGTTTTACTTGTTGTTTTGGCAGGAAGATACAACAAAATTAATTCCTTTTCTTTTGAAGGCTGGGTGATGCTGGAGGGACATGCCTTCATTGCAAATATTTTCGTTTCATCTTAGGTCAACAAAAGCAGAGCCTGTGTCCAGAGGTAAACACGCAGTAAGACACAGCGGAAAGCACCTTGGGATAGATGGCACATTTATTCCCTAGCGACCAAAACCAGTTTTCATAGCACTGAAGAAAGTCGCTAGGAATCCATTGCTAACGTAACTATATTCTTATAACACACCAAGAATATATTAACCAGTACGTTTGACTCTGTCTGGCTTGCGAGGTGCTCAGGACCTAGGACCTTGTACATTGTCTCCACCCAGCTCATTTAGCTAGAAATACCCAAACAAATCACAGGGTTGGATTAAAAGTGGGTTTAATTTAAACTGACATTTTCTTACAGGAGGTAAACTCTTTGGTACTTTCTGACTATACAGTGTGGTTTCACTAACAGAAAGATTTACTTTGTACTACTCCTACAGCAACCATACTGGTATTTATTTCCACTGTTCTCTCACTCCGCATACATTTAATCGGCAAACTGCGTGATGAATGTCTCCAGTTCCACCATTCAGTCTGGCAACAATATTTCATGGCTGCTTGGGGGGGGGGGGGGGGGGGGGGGGGGGGAAGCAAGCCCATAATTTAGAAATAATAAGGCAACCGAGAATGGTATTTGTCCTACTCATTTTCCCACCAACTCACTAGTGATTAACAAGAAAAGACACAGCTTGAATTTCAGACTGCAGACTGAGTTTGCACTTAAGGAAAAAACATGTTCTAGACTTTAATTCTAACAGAGTTTTCTAACATTATAATTGGGATAAGAAATAAAACATCTAAACGCACATAGATTTTATAAACTAAGTTTTCAGAGCGGAATCGCACTTCAGAGGACTTGGAACAAAAATGCCACTATTATACTGATGCATAATTTAATCACTGCCATTTCCAATGCACATGGCTTTTAGTTCCAGTGTAAAGTAGAGAGTTATCACATTTAGTCTTTCTTCCACCTAAAGTAAAAACCGAGAACAAAGCCAGAAAACCCTATTGTTTTTGTGACTGTGATGCTTTTATTCCTCCCTCTGATCTTAACTACCACCACAGGATGACAGATGTCTCTTCAGTCTGCCTATACACATGA
Organism: Aptenodytes patagonicus; assembly: GCF_965638725.1. Classification (NCBI taxonomy): domain Eukaryota; kingdom Metazoa; phylum Chordata; class Aves; order Sphenisciformes; family Spheniscidae; genus Aptenodytes; species Aptenodytes patagonicus. The sequence goes on along the minus strand of NC_134962.1, from coordinate 1,944,622 downwards.
TGTGACGCTGCCAATGCGATGTTAAACCAGTGTTATTCTTACACATATTCCCCAAACCAAGAGCACATCTTCCTGAAGATCCTTAAGAGGAACAGAATTAGTTGCAAAATAGCGCCTTTCCTCACTTAGGGTTATTTTTAAATAATATTTTATACATCTACCCATTTAAACAGCCTCAAAACAGCAAGGAAGGAAGAGTGAAAGTCATCATAGAAAGATAATTTTTAACATGCAGAGGGACTAATTGGGCTTTATACGGAAGACGTCAACAGAACAAGCCACTGGAAGAAACGCGGTTTTAAGATAAGATGCAGGAAACTGGGGTAAGGAATTGCATGTTACAGGACAACTACAGAAGATGCTGGGTTTTCATCATCCAGGATATTTCATCCAACATATATTCCATGTCGGGACCATTAATAAAAAATAAAGTCATGTTGACTGTTGCCCCTGTTATCCAAACTGCTCAGTGAAATACCAAGGTATGCTTGGGAAATCATAGCTATGCACCTTCCAAACACCTTTTGATTAACTCTGGTCTTCCTAAGTTAATTGTGAATAGCAAATGTTGTAGCAAAGCAATTTTTAAAAGTGCAACAAGGATTAAGTGAGCGAGTGTGGAGATTGGGAACTTTGTAGGAAAAGAAAAAAAGTGGGAGATGGTTATTAAGGAAGATAAATATTTTCACTAATTGCCATCCAGGCAAAAATATTTCTGTTCAATATGCATTTATTTTGCTATGTGATAAAAATGGTCTGCTCAAAGCAAGAACGTTATTTCCCAACATTAACGTTAGGGCCTTCAAAGGAATGACTGACTGACTAGTCATTTGTCAAACCAACCCCCAATGATGATGAAAGAAACTTTCTGAAGAAAAGACATGGTTCATCGCCTATTTTTCTTTCACCACTCAGACCAGAGTAACTCCTTGAGACACACATCAGAATCGTACACACGCGGAGAAGCAGCATCCCTGTGCGACAGAGCTCGTTAGTTAGTTACCGGATGGAAAACATTCCTAAAGTTCACACAGAACAGCAACTCAGAATGAACCTGGAACTTAAATCAATTCACCTAACAGTAACTGAATCTGGTTTTTAAACTCAATTTAGAACGGCAAATATGTCTGGTTATAGCTTCCGAGAAACAGCTCACCTCAGATTTTAATGCAGGCACCGAACAATTTCGTGGTCCCTTCCCGCCTCCCTCAAGGAGTAGCTGGCGAGATGCCAAGGGGGTGCTGGGAAGAGCAGGAGGATCTAGGAGCGGCAAAAGCTAAACCACGCAGGCAAGAAGGAGAAGAAACAGACGCCTGCTCCCAGCGAGGTCCCACCAGCCACGCTGAACCATCTCGCCCTCCTCCAGAGCCCGCAGTACACAGCTGGGTTCCCTGCCCGAAACGTCGCGTAGATCAAGTCACTTGAGGCGTATGGGATCAGTCCAACTGTTTCGGATCAAAGCGGTTATCAGTCTGACCTGGAACTGTATCAGGATAACTCCAGTCCCTGATGGACCTGAACTAGAGCAGAACTTAAAAAAAAAAAAGTACTGCTTCAATCCCCTGTGCAGATACCAGATGATTTCACGAGGATCCCGTATGCCCTTTGTAAAAGCACATGAACACTCACTAATTTTATTCCCCTTCTACCCGCTGTTATCACAGCGTCACACGTCTCCCAAAGACACACTGCCATGCTCCAGCATCTGACCAAGATCTTAACACGTCCCGTTTTGTCCGCTGACCCCCCTTCTCGTCCTTCTAAATATCAGAAGCAGGACCGCCAACTGTCATGCTGGCTGCGTAACTACAGAGAAGTAAAGAAAAATTAAGACATTTCTTCACATACTTTTAAAAAACATTCCTTTAACTGCACACCATCAAGTAACAATAGATACAACCTGAAATTATAAATACCTCACTTGGTGCAACCTAGTCTTGATAGAATGAATTTCCTGAACTTGGCATCGTCTAGATTACTGCAGACACTATCACGAGTGACTGACCACAAAAACGTTTGGAGTTAGGCTTCCCAAGCTCCCCTCCTCTCTACAAGCAGCTTTAAACCTAATTATGTTTTTACAGTAAGTGTCCCTAAGTCCTCATGCCATGAAAAGCAGATTCGTAAGGAAGATTCCTTCATGACTGACCCAGTCTAGGCAAAGGCCCACATTACACACCATGCACTGGAACTGTGACCCAAAAATTACAAACTGTTTCTGAGCATAAATAAAATCGCTAAGATATTACCATCACAGTAACAGAAAATCCCGTTAAGACATAAAATATGTAATGACAGATGGAAGGGAAAAGAATATTTTCATTTGAAATACAGCCAAAAATTTAAAGGGGAAAAGCAAACAGAACACCAGTGCAAGTTTCTACTTTTTGTAACTGCATAATTGGCCACTGTAATGACATCAGTAAACTTTGGACTCTTCCTATCCGCACCGCAAAATACTATCAACATATAGGTCCTATATATTCACTTTTTCTACAGATTATCCTGTAAAAGCCACAAGCGTTCCAGAATCCCTACCACTGCCACCTAACACAACTTCAGCAAGACACGGATGAAACCAAGTAAGGATTGTGAAGTCCCGTGTGACAAAAGCGAAAGCAGGATGGTGTAAGTCAGTCTTCCCAGAGCAAGCAGTTAAAAATGGTTCTTGACAGATAGATAAATACGTGTGTTCTCGGAGGGAGGAGGAAGCCCAGAAGGCGGGTGGGGGGAAAGCGTGGGGCGCTGGTTGGATCTCTGGTTTGTGCTCTTCTATCAGCTTCTCCCCACTGGTATCAGATACCGCCCGTCGTTGCCATCAGATCTACAGAACTATTTACTTGCATCGTTCATCTGTCAGAAGCCATCAGGCCATCACAAAAATACCAGTTAATGAAAACATACTCATGATGGCTCATTTTGTGCTGCTGCGCTAAATTTTTAAAACAGAACTATATATCACGTAATGAAAAAAAAAAAAACACCTGGTTCTGTACCAGTGCTTTGATAAGAGGTAACCAAATGCCACTGGGTTTTTTGTTTGCTCAACCATTCACCCAACAAAGCTTAGATCACCGTACTGAAGTATATTAAAAAGAAAAAAAAATTTCATCAAAAAACTCTATTCTCGTCACAAAATCCTTGAGCAGATTATGAAAGAGGAGATAGCAGCTGCTAATTTAAATTTACTTGGGCCTAGAAGACTTGTTCTGTTTGCATGGGAGCTACCGCACCGCTGCGTGCCACACGCCTTCAGTTTTCTTCTACCGATGCGTGCGCGAGAGGATGAGAAACTTGCACCCGGAAGAAAAATGCACTGAAATTTCACAGTTGGCCCTACAACATGCTGGCACTGAAAGCGTTTCAGCGTTACTGAGGAAGGCAGAAAAGGACTTTAAAAAGGCACATTTTATTGCAATGCAGATACAAGGTAAGTGCCATTAGGAGAATTTGCCAGGACATAAGAAATTTGAATGTATGCTAAAGCAATCTTATTCACGTTCTCCCAAGAAAAACCTACACATCACCAATGCACTAAAAACCCTGCAACCTAACGCCAATAATTATTATTATTTAGCTATTCTATGCACACACACACAAAAAAAGTTACTGTTTTTGGTAGCTACTATCACTTCATTAAAAATATTTAAACAATCTTCTGAGGCACTTTCGTTCCAGAATGCAGTTTTTTTGTATCAGTTTACACTGCCTGAAATAGGAAACAAAGTGCCTCCGAAGCTAAAACACGGACTTTCTAACAACTGTGCTTCCTATGTTTTTATTGATTAAGAAAATACTTTAACCGAACTTCTAAGAGAATCTTAAGATATAGCACCAAACTCCTGTCTTTCAAGATTAAAAGCAGTCACTGGTTAACCAACCAGCATCAACACATAGTAGTTGACACAGTAACAAAACCATAAGGATAAAAAACATTAAAACAATGGTAAGAATTCACAAAGAGCTCTTGGGAGATTAGAAGCGCTGGCCATCTGCTGACAGCATATGCTGCACCAAGACCACTCCTCAACTGCCTTTTTGTCCCCCAAGTCTTTTCTTCTGCAAATGTCCAGTCAGTCACCAAATCATCCTGAATGTGTGGAAGAGCTTTGATGGCCAGGACAGGTAGCTAGAGAGTTAAATATGCAAAAAATATTTACATGGACACTTCTAAACCAATATTGCTTAATTCAAATTACTTCAATTACTGGAGCACAAGGAAAACAACTTTTTCGTGTTAAGAAAAAACCCAGTGCAACGCTTTGGTCCTCAGCGTTAGCCACGTTCCTCGTCCCTCCCTCTGTATTTTGCCATGACCCATCTGTCTCACGGCACAGGTGGCCACACAACCATCTCCTGAGGCCCCGGACTGTCCCACTGCAGCCCCCTGCGCCATCTGCTTACAAGTTGGGGGTCACCTCACGGAAGCCAAGCGACTCGCCAAGCTGCACACACCCGCTCCTTGAAAACGTCTTTTCCTCAGACTACTGGAGAGCGCCAGAAGAGCCACATCGTCCTAGGCAGAGGCAATCCCTCTCTAGCGCTGCTTCGTTTTCTACCCAGGCAGGTAAACCTGGAGGAGAAGAGAGGTGGTGAGCGGAGCTGCGGCAGAGCCCCCAGCTAGGACTGCAAGCGGCAAAGCCAAACAAAGAGGACTTGCACGGCGCGAGATCAAACCGTGAAGGAAATCAGTTAGTGTATTAAAATTACCTTAAATTAATCCCCCTGCTCGTGTGTTTGATGGGAGAGCAGTGAAAATGCTGGCAGATGCCATTTTGCGTGCTCTGGGGAGGATACTGGCGCTCAGTCCTATGTATAAGCTTTGCAGAAAAGTTCTGCCAACCCCTTCCCTTCCTAAACATACAGAAAAAATATTTTTATCTGGTTATTAACATTAATGATACTTAAAAAAAAGAAAACACTGGCAAACTGATCAAGAGAGGGAAATACGGCAATTATCACAGGCCAGTTGCAGTACTGTTGTTATAAGTTAAGTCATTTAACAGACAGGTAGGATTTGCAGAACACCTCCCATTCTTAAATTGTGCCCGCTTCCCCAGAGAGGATGTTCTCCGAAATTCGTAAAATCAACCAAATTCGTAAAATCAAAAAAAGAGTCACATCAGCAACTTTTTACATTTAACCTAAAACATGATTTCTTAAGTAATCCAGTTAGGCTTCCATTAGTATTCACTACCAAAATGCTGAAACACGGACAAAAATCCTTCTTGAAGCTCACAAAGAGAAGAAACACGATGATTAACGACATCGCTGCTGACAACTACCACCTCCCTAGCAGCATAACCTGCAAACTAGGCCAGAAGTCTCAAAATCAGCATTCACCCTGGTAGGTTCCCGAGTCACATTCTGGCACCGCTCAGTTTCTTCCCCCAAGTACGAAGATCCAAGGAACACCGCTGACATGATGGACGCCTTCACACGGCACGGCAAGCAAAGCTTGCCCGCATCACAGCTGTATTTCGACCCCTGCTCTCATCATCCGCTGCAAAACAAGTCTCTGGCAGGCTCCAACCATCTTGGGCAACTTCATAACCGAAGTCAGGTCGGTGACTGCGCCACCTCAGCCACAAACCACGTCAACTTACTGCAATCCAGCTGTAAAACAAGGCGCACTAGCCAGCAGCTGGGCAGGAGGCGGATTGCTTGGCATTTAGGAAAGACTGAGAGCGTGTTTATACCTCTTGGGAATAATCAACATGGATGTAAGGTCTACGCTACGAGACAAAACATGCTACAAAGACATTACTTTTTTCAGACGCTCACTGATAAGAGACGGTTAAACACAGCACAGAGCTACCCTGGGAACTTGGGAAATCTCTACTTCGGTTTCACCAGCACCGTGAACCTACAGCCTGCAATTTATCAATACAAGACATCAAAAATTTAGGAGGAAAGCGACCACGTTGCAGCATCTCCCCTTTCATTTAAATGCCGTGGACAATCACTAAGATGAAATAAAGGAGGGAGGGAAAGAAGCATTTATTTATGCTTACAAAAAGCTGTTTGACTGAAAAATCTCATCTCCAGACTCGGGGTTATCCACAAAGCAGATTCTGCACGGCCAGCATCATGATAAGTTTCTCCAGAGTCCTTTGAGCACCACGAGAAAACCACAGGAAGCTGCTCAATAAAAATAAACTTCTTTTCATCCTACACTCTATACATTAAAGTCAATTTCTCTTCGACTCCAGCTTTTGCTTCCCCTCTTTTCTCCCTCCCAGAGCACAGCGTACTTGAATTATCAGAGCTAATTCATTAATGTAAATGAATTTGGCGTCTATTTCTCAGGATCTCTTAGTCAGATTAGGACTCTATCATTTTCTACCAAAAGCAAACAAAAACGCAAACACTGATCCTAAGCAGCCTGAAACCAACAGACGCCTTAGAACTTGAAAACACCTCTGCTGAAACTGTGGTCAAAAGAATAAATTCCACTTAAAGGTGGCTGCTACTATTCAAAAATTTAAACGGGTACAATCCTGACGCATTTCAAAAGGAAATCCTCTCAGATCTGCGTACTTTCGATAGCTCGATTTACCCAACGAAACGGGCGACACACCACCGGTCAGCCGCTGGGTGAGTGCGGCCTGCAAGTTTTTGCTTCAATAGCAGCAAACTAATACGGCATTTAAACATGCATATAACACTTCCGTTTCCTTAAGACAAGCTGGCATGAGGACATCAGGCAGGCATCGCCTAGGAGAATGATATTATTTCATACCGGTGTAAGGCGATGTACCAAACTTATGCCATTTTTTTAAGCTTTACCGCAGGAGAGAGAGTATTAAGCGTACACAGCTTACAGCAACGTCTCACAGCACACGAAAATTAATACCCCAATAAAAACAAACTTAAAAAAGATAAAAACGTTTGGCTTTCCTTTCTGTGTCATACAGATGGCTTTCACCTTGCTGTCCGAGGGAGAAACGGCCTCGTCAGTGTAATATACTCCAGTAATAAAGTCAACGGCTTTCTGTCACTATGTGTACAACAGCAAGATATTGATAAAGCATAAAAGCAAGACCGAGGTGTGATCAGTGAACTCTCCATCTCCGTTTTGTCCAGTTGCATTCCCTATCACCAGAATTACCTGACCGGAATTCTTAAGAACCAGAAGACACTGCACAAATAAATAGAAATACGCTGCCTTCGCAAGTTTCTCGTTGTAAAGGCTGGGTTTACTTCCCGTTGCTAATACGTCACTCATTAAGCACATAATAACCTGAACAGTAACAAATTATTATTTTTTTTTTTTTAATTAAGCAGAACAATGTAAGGAAAGGGGAAGCAAAAATCATCCCGGATCCCTCCAGCGAAAAACCAGTCACGGTGAATCACGGCTCACGCACCACACAAATGACTTTCATTTAGAATTCACCTTTCCAGGCCTTTTGTTCGGGTTTTTTTCCTCAGTCTTTACAGCTCCCAGGCAGAGGACGCAGGCCCCTGCGCGGCCACGGAGGAATGCGCGAGTGGCTGGAAGGAGGGGAGCGGGGAATCCCGCAGCCCCCCGGGCAGGGGGTGCCCGGGGAGGGGGACACGGCGCCCTGCCGGGCAGGGGTGCTCTGCAGAGCCGCCCACAGCCCCCCCCCCCCCCCCCCCCGCCAGCCGATGCCCCCCCGGGCACGGGCAGGGCAGCGGGCAGATGCGGGCAGGGATATCCCACCCTCCCCCGGGGCACGCCGCCGCCGCCCCCCCCCCCCGCCGTCTCCCCCTCGCCCCAAAACGCCCCCTTCCCCCTCCCGGCCTCCTCCCGCCCCCCCAGGCCCCCCCGTTTCCCTCACGGCCCCCCCCCACACCCCGCCGGCAGCACCCGCTCCATCTTGGCCTCCACCCGCGGGCCGGGCCCGGCGAGGCCCGGCCCCGCCGCCGCGCTCACCTGCGCCCCGCGGGCGGGCGGGGGCCGGACAGCCGCGGGCGGGGGCGGCCCCACGGTGCGGGCGGCTCCTCCCGGCGTCGAGCGGCCCCCGGTCGCGGCGGCGCCACCTCAGCCGCTGCCGCCGCCGCCGCCAGACACCGAACGGGACCCGGCGACGCCGACGGCGGGCGGGGGAAGGGCCGGCGCACCGCGCCTGCGCGCCGCCGGCGCGCAGCGCCTCCGCCCCCGCGGGACGCGGGCACGCGCCCGCAGCGCGGCGTGCGTGTCCGTGGGTGTGCGGAGCGCGCGCCGGGGGCGGGGGGGGGGGTCCTTGGTAAGGCGGGGCGGGGAGCGAAAAGCGGGCAGAGCGCGGCAAAAATGAAGCTTCCCTGACCGGGAATCGAACCCGGGCCGCGGCGGTGAGAGCGCCGAATCCTAACCACTAGACCACCAGGGAGCGGTGACAGCCCTTCCCGCTCGCCGCAGTTCCCGCGTCGCCGCCGGGGCCGAGCAAGGGCTGGGGGCTGCGGCACCGGGGGGCAGCGGGGCTGGGGGCTGCGGTACGGGGGGCAGCGGGGCTGGGGGCTGCGGCAGCGGGGCTGGGGGCTGCGGTACGGGGGGCAGCGGGGCTGGGGGCTGCGGCGAGGCTGGGGGCTGCGGCACCGGGGGACAGCGGGGCTGGGGGCTGCGGCGGGGCTGGGGGCTGCGGCATCGGGGGCAGCGGGGCTGGGGGCTGCGGCGGGGCTGGGGGCTGCGGCACCGGGGGGCAGCGGGGCTGGGGGCTGCGGCGGGGCTGGGGGTCTGCAGCGGGGCTGGGGGCTGCAGCACGGGGGGCAGCGGGGCTGGGGACAGGACCAGCACATCACCTTTCGGCTGCAGACTTGGGGGTTTGCTGCTTTTGCAGGTGGCGGCCGGGGCGCTCAGCCCCCAGCGCTCATGCACACCGACCCTTGGTTTTAAATCAGGTTTGTGCAGCACCTTCGTCATCTGCGCTTTTTCTCGGGGTGCTGCGCCCAGCCTGCCGCCTGCACATCCCCACATGGGCTGCCAGCTCTTGTGCGCCCCAGGAGCGCGGTGCTGAGCCAGTTCCTTTTAATGAACAAACGAGCACTTACAATTAGAGGAAAACAGGTTTTTTTAAGCTCAAGAGTCTGAGTGTTTTCCCCAGTTGCCCAAGTTTCCGGGCACTCCTGGCCGCTCCCTGGGGAACACCGCTCTTTCCCACTGGCGGGCGAAAGCCCGACTTCCCTCCGTCCAGCGTGTCCCAGAGCGAGTGACCGCAGTGCCGGTGCGGGAACGCTGCCCGGGCACTGCAGCTCGCCCTGGCCATCCCTCCCGCTGCCCTGGCACGGCCCCGCTGGCGTGTGACCTCCCTGTGCGGCTCTAATGGCCTTTCCCGTCTGCTGCCTCTGACTCACGTTTTAAAGAAATTAACGATGATGAATCCCATTTGCCAATGGAGTCATCGCCGTTAATCGTGTGCCCACACCCTCTCCTCACTCCAGCCCGAGTCCCTGTTCCCAGCCCAGCTCCGGCACTGATACTCCAGAGAACACCCGGTACCTCCCCCCCTCCGAAACACTGGCTACGTGTGGGGCTCCCCAGAACTGACCTTGCACCCAAGAGTCTGCACCCAAAAAGAGATGCTGAACCCACCCCAGCGCCCACGCAGGGCCAGCCCAGGCTGCTCGCACCCACCGGGGCGCAGCGAGCGGGCCCAGGCTGGGAGCCCCGGGCCAGTGCTCGGCTCTGGACACTGCCCGCTCGGCCGCGGACGAGCGCAGGCTCCCAGTCGCTGGAGCAGTTGTGCAACCCCTCTCACGAGCATAAATGTCAAATTCCTTAAAAAACACTTGCCGTGGTTTCGGCTGAGGGTCGGGACATGGTGCCAGCAGGGAAAAGTGGCTCCTTCTAGCTTTTTGCAGTTAGTTACTTTTCGATTCTGCTGTTTATCTGCTTGTTCTCACTTTGTGGGATGGAGCGATCCGGCTTCCCGCCACCTTCGATGCTCCCGATGAAGCCTCTGCACCTTGCGCTCCTCTGCCCGAGCTGTCCCGTCTTCGGGCGTGGGTGCTCACCCTCTCCTTCGCAGTAATGCGGATCTCCTTTTGATGGCTCAGGTGTCCCAGTGCCCTGCGCTGGACTTTCTCAAACTCTCCAAGCCAGGCAATTACGGTGCACAAACCAAGAGCAAGGGCACAGGACGCTGCGCTGCCCGGCCACCCCATGTCACCCCATGCTTTGGGGTTTTGGAAACTCCCAGGGATGCAGGAGCGAGGGGTCAGTGCTTTGCTGGGATGAGGGCGCCCATCCTCTTCCTCACGGGCAGGAGACAAACATCACAAATCCACCGGGAAGTTTTCATTTCAAGCCGAGAGGGTGAGCCTGTCCCTGGCTGCTTGCTGGCAGGGGACAATGAGGACTGCCGAGTCTCTTTCATGTGTCACCACACCCCAAAATGTGGCTTCGGGCTTCCTCGGGAGCTGCTCTCCCTTCCCCGGTGAATCTCAGCTCCCTCCTGTTTGCTGGGTGCTCACCCAGTTACGGACCTAAATGATCGCCCCAACCCATCCAGCCCTGCCCACTGCCACGGCAGCTGAGGCCGGCAGCGGGACCCGGCTGTGCAGAGACGCTGCTGCATGAGCACCCAGCTTGGAAATGTGTCGGGAACGGACTGTGAGCATCACCTGGCCCCGTGCTTCGCACCACGGAGCCGGCAGAGACGAACCGCAGCAGCGGGAGGTACGGGGAGAGACGAGCATCCTCCCGGGGAGGCGGCAGTGCCGGAGGCACCGCCCTGGGAAAAGCCTCTCGTCAGCTACCGCGTCTCCAGTCGATAACGTCCACTCAGTATGGACCTCCCCCCCTCCCCGCCGCCCCAAAACATGGGAGCCGTCAGAGGAGGCCCAGCAAGTCCTCAGCGATGAGGAAAGAAAAGGAAAATCATGCGATACAACCAGAGGAACAGGAAAGGGGAGACGCTGTTTTGGTCGCTGGCTCTGTCACTGCCTGCAAAGATCCCAGCTCTGATGGGTCTCACGTGCCGGCCTCGTTAGCGCAGATTTAATACCGGGATGTTTCATTTAACGGAAACAACAGGAAAAAGAGGGAGGAGAGAGAAGTGACTCTGAAAAAGCTCCAGGACAAACCCTCTCGAGGCTCCAAGGCAGCAGAAGAGCCGCCGAGGGACACCGGGCTGCCCCCGAGCCCCTCTGAGCAGCTCTGGCCCACCGAGGCTGTTGGCAGGGGATGAACAGAAGGGGAATATTGCTGTCAAAGCCTTCTCCCCCGGTTACGACAGAGCAGGCGGGTGCTCACGAGGCTGCCTGGGCTTCACGTGCTCCTGGGTTTTTGCAAGGAAGGAAGCCACGTCCCCCCTGTCCTTTGCACGGGACACTGCAGTCCACAGCCCAGCCCCGAAGTAAACCGGGGGTTTGCACCCACAAGAGCTGCCAGGAGCACACTTGGAAACCATGAAGGGACAAAAACAGTGTCAAGCCTGTAACCAGGAAGGGAAGGCTTAATTAACCTTCCTTCAAAACACCCCAGATCGCTCGCTGGAAGGGACCGGGGAGGTGGAAAAGCATGCCCCCGCGCCTGGGGCTCTCGCAGGGGAGCTCGCAGCCCCAGCTCTGCAGCCTGGGGACTCCCTGCAGCATCTCTCCTCCAGGATCAGGTATCATACCAACCCCTTTGCTCTTAGACCCAGCTGCAGAGATGTAGTTTTACCTACGGAAGTCGAGTAGCAAAAAAACCCCCCAACCTTCAAAACAAACAAAACCCCAAACCCCACAAAACCAAGCAGATGCTTCAAACTTAGCCAGGCATCCTTCCTCTGAAAACGCAGCGCACCAGGCAGCTAGAGCTCTGCCGGCCTCTCTCACAACCTATTCGCCTGCTCTCCACCGCCCTTTTAAATTTAAGAGAGCAGCTCCCAACTCCAGTCATACATTCACTGCTCCCCCTGCACCGTGCTGTTTAAATCGGTAGCGACTGCCAGAGCTTCCCAGAAGCCGATTCCCTGAGGTATCACGCCGTAAATCCGAGCCAGCACCACAGCTGCTGCTTTTCCACATTAGAAGTTTCTCCAGCCTCAGCCCCCGCTGCCAAGGTTACCGCTGCGGCTGCGGTCCCACGCTCCGAGCTCCGGAAAACGGCGTGAGGGAGCTGGAGGCACGTCTGCTTCACCTGCGGCGGTGAAGGGAGCGACGTGACGGCACTCGGAGGGTCAGCGTGGGCTTGCAGCTCCCCAGCCCCTGGTTGAGCACAGGTACGTCTTGGGAACCAGCTGGTGTTCGGCATCTTGAAAAGGAAACATCGGACTGTAAATATTATTTAGCACATCTCCCCATGAGAAAGCACCCGGAGAGCCGACGGACAAAGCAGCCAGAGGGACGGGATAGAAGAGAGTATTTCAGTTGCTTCTCGCCTCAAGCTGCTGCAGGCAGTTGGTATTTGCCCGACACGTTTGTAACACGCACCCAAGAGCGGATTTCAGTACTGTTAGATAGAACGAGACAAGAACATTCACCCCATTTTCTCCCAAAGGAATGCTTTATTGACAAGTTTCCTCAGTCTTTATCTGTAAAGAGAAACAGCTCAATACCCAAGCTCCAGCAGTCCCCATTTCACCGGCTCTGTTCCTCGCAGGGAGGCCAGTTTCAGTCAAACAAGGAGCGCCAGTAAATGACACTCTACACTCCACCTACTGCCTAGTACATCTGCCTTCTAACATTTCATCCCGTGTCCCCAGGTCTGCAGAAGGAGGGGAGCAGGGGTGGGGGGAAACTGAGATTAATCAGCAGGTAAGTGTCAAAACTTGCTTCTCTAAAGAAGGGTCAGAGACGGTTCAGTCCCTCCAGGGCGGTAAACCACTAAAACTACCCAGATATGTACATAAGCAAGTCTAAAGACCTGAGTAAGTCCCACTTCGCCTCTAAGGCACAGAATTGCTCACTCTAGATATTTCTATGTGGAGGCACCTTGCCTGGAATAAGATCAGGCCTCTAAAAGAAAACTCATAATTTTTCAGCTCCTGAGCAATGAAGTTGGACATCAAAAGGGCAAAACATCCAGCCCCTGGAGGAACTGGTTGAGCTCCGTGACTCTCTGCCAGTTTTGTAAACCAAGATCAGAGCTGGGGCTTTCAACTGAAAAACCCATCCAGCCGCAGTCAGATGTACCAGATGGAGGAGCCCACAGAGAGCAGAGCAGAGCCCCTCCAACGTAGTGTCCGTATTGCTAGAGACAGCTTTGGCCTTTTTAATCCGGCCCTGTTGCTAGCAGCCTTCAGAAATTCTTCCTCCAAGAACGAAGGCATAAACTGAGAAGGGAGAAGCAAGTTTCATACACTCAGGAAACGGAGTGCACCACTGAATTTAACAAAACAACTGGCTTATAAGCATGCTGCTACTACTGTATGATGCAAAACTCCACTGCTCAACATCCAGCTTTATAACCCTTACGGTATTCTCTGCAGAAAAAAAGTCATAAACGAGTAAAGCATAAAGTGATGTAAGGCTTGCAATTCAGTTTCAGAGTCCAAGGGAGCATTTCCATAATATGATGCCGAAGCTTTTTTCTTTTAAGCTTTATTTCTTCAAAGTTCATTGCATTTAAAAATAAAGATTTTTAGTTTTGTTAAAGCTAGAGCATTAGTGTAACAACGAGGCAGCTGCTAAGTGAAGTTTCCCTTTTGGGAGCCCAGAAAAAAAACCCCAACTGTTTACCCCATTTACCAGACTACTCCAACGAGTGCCAGAGAAAACAGTAACGGGAGAAGCCTGGGAGCTCACCGAGTAGCTGCATGGCATGCCCTGAACAGAGAACGCAGGCAGAAGCTGAAGCTAAGATGCCCATGCACTTGGTTTCTCCAATAACTGCCCTCCTCACGCTGCTCAGGGCGATGTATCTGTTCCAAGTTATGTCAGACAAGGGAAACCTGTTTTTATCTATACCAGTGGCATTTCTAAGCTACTTTAAGGAAACTCCATCTTACATGCTCTCCCAAAAGGACAGCAGTGATACATTTAATCTACAAACTTTAGTGTAAAATATTATTTGTGTACAAAACTTTGCATTCTCTTTATTTGACTTGGATCCAGCAGCAGTGTCTATGAATGAATGATGGATCTCTCCAGACTGGCTCTCAGCCCCTTCTTGGATTCGCATGTTGTTGCTGTTGTGAAGATTTGGGAGGGAGGGGGCTTGCTCTTACAGTTGTGCACAGCCGTGCAAAGCCACATCGCAGGTCTAGAAAGGAGCGTTGTCTTGTGGAGGCTTGTCTCCAGTTCCCGAGGGGGAGTGGAGGCCGTCAGTGCTATTTTCCCTGCTGCCCACCACTCTGGACTGAAAGGAGAGAAGAGAGTTAGGATAACGAGAAACCACCACCGAGAATACCAAGTCAATTCCCCCTTGTCAGGGTCACCTACTGTAGCAAAGACTTCACATATCTGAGAAGCCATTTGCCCGAATACTAGTCTACAAGAAAAACACTGCAGAAATTCAAGTTTCTGCATAAGGCTTCACGCTGTATGTTTACAAGACAAAGCAGACTTACCTTTATGGTCCCAACTCTATCTTCAAATGACTTGAAGGTTGCAGAATTCCTTGAAGAAAGGAGAGGGGGGAAAAAAAAAAAACAAACAAAGAACAAATCAAGACAAGTTAGTTCTTAACTAAATCAAACCGCGCAGCGTGACTGGGCTCTCTGGCCATTCCCGTGCAGTGACAGCAGCACCCAGAACGCTTCCAGCTCCTCACAGCCTTTGGCACAAATCTCTCGGGCACACCAGACAAGAATACCACATACAAACTCTGAAGGAAAACATTTATACCACGTGCAATCTGCTCAATTGCTCAAGCTAAAACGCTGAGGGAAACAAGTCCCAGTTCACTAGGGAATCAACGCACGGTAAGTAGAGAAGAAACCAGCTCTTAGTTCTACAAGGCTTCCAACTAAGAGCATGCTGTCTTAAATAATGAAAGGAAAAGCTGAAAAGGGTTTAAAACAAAGGCTTCGGTTTCCCATATTACATCCCGTGGGCAGGAAGGGGAAGGGCCATGTGCCTGTACCTATGGGCAGCTTTCATTACTACAGGAGTGATCACTTGCATCAGGAAATGCTCAAAAACCTAATAAATTAATCAGAGGATTTAATATGTCTAGCAAAGAAAACCAGGTCAATTGTTTGACAACCTAACAAGCTTCTTCGCTTGCAAATGATTCCAGGGGAGTGCTCTGTACCGAGCAATCAGACTGGGCAATTACTCATACAGAGCCGCTCTCCCCGGGCTAGGCTGCGGGAGCACTGGCAGCTGACTAGCCTCATCTCGGTTATTTTTGTTCCAAAGAATCGCTTTATATCTGCGCCCGTAAAATAGCCTCCGTCGATCTGGAACGAGGATGAACAGAGAGGAGGCTTCTGTGGGCCTCGTCCAGCCCTGGCAGTCGTTTCTCCCGCAAGGAGATCACCACCTAATGCACCACAAGGGCACGCGAGGTGGGCACTGAGCTTCCAGGCTGGAGACAGGGCGTTCCGGTTAGGATTCATCTCTGTTATTAGCGATGGCCATGCCGTACGTTGCGAGAGGAGGACTGTAACCCCTGCCCTTCGGGGACCTCTGGAAGCTGCGAATTTCAATTAGACTTTAGTACAGTTGCGACACTGCGCTTAGTGCAAGAACAACACAGGTGCTAACAACCATAGAGAAAGACTGGGTAAAAAAACACCCTGAATTACTCAAACTGCAGGACGCGGTTACCCCATACTCCGAGTGGGGTCTGCTTAAGGAGGGAAGCAGTTGCACAAATCAGAACCAAAAACCCAATAATGACGGAGTCAGCTGTACTCTCCCACCGCCCCCACTCAGGAGACACGGGTATTTGCTACATTACCTCATCGCTGGCATACTTATCGAGTGGCGAATGGAGTAACTGCTACTGGGAAGCGTTCAGAATAAGGAGGAAAAAGTTAAATGACAATTTTAGACAGACACCGTATGCAAGAGCAGCATACCCCTGGTTCTTAAGCACTTACTCTCCACACACAGGCTGCTGTGGACAGCCGAAGCGGTAAGAGGCAGCCCTCTCTTCCCTCATTTAACAGCTGCAGCCCAGAACTTAGTTTTCCAGACATAGGACAGTAAGCACGAGTATTTAACTGCAAACTGCAACTGTGATACAAAAGTCAATTACAGGGCATTGGTTTGTGGTAGGTTTCTCAATCTGTGTCAAAAGTGTAGGCAAGGCTTAAATAATCAGCTTCCCCTTTAACGTCTGCAAGGGCCTGGCATGGGAACAAATGCTCTTTTAGCAGCCTTGAAGAATCTCTTACCTAAAGGAATGCGAGAAGGGGTGAGCCCTGGAAGGAGCCACGGGCAGCAGAGAGAAAAGGGAAGCAACAATCAGAGACTTGTGCAGATCTAAACACTAAATGCAGGGCAACTAAGCAGGGACATGGTCATAGGATCATGGGACAGCAGAGTCAACTACCCAGGAGGAAGCCTCTCAAAATAAATTACAGAAGCAAGCAAAACCAAATTACTTTTCATTAACTCAAGCCAAGCTAAGACGTTTTTCAGAGAACAGTAACGGCACCTACAGCAACTTAGAGCCAGGGTGCTGGGAGGGAAAGGAGTGGGTGTGCAACAGCAACCCAAAACATTTTACCTACCCCTATCCACTGCTTTCATGTGATTTTTTTTTTTTAGAGCATGTTTTCCTAAACTGAGGGTTTTACCAAGCGCTAGTAATTTGGTAAAGATACCTTCTTCCCTCATTTCCCCCCACGAGCTCTCATACAAAGACAGCATTGCTAGGACTTCTGGTTGAGAACTTCTGTTAACAGGAACCTGCAATGGATACCTGCACGTTACCTTGCCAAGCCTGCAGATCTCACAGTTACAGTTCAGAGAACAAACGTATCTCAGCATAATAAAAGATAAGAGTATCTGGATAAAAGGTATCATGTTTACCCCACAACCTGGTTGCCCATTTTGAGGTTTCAAGGCAAACTATTCCTCACCAGGTTACCAGATTTCCTTGTGTGATTTCGCAATGCAGTAGCATCTCAGTAGTCTGAAATAACAGACTGAGGTTTCCTACTTCTACTAGTAAGATTACCAGGATGCTCTGAAGGAGCTTCTCCTACCAGAAGCAGTGTTTTATTCCACTTGAATGTAATTTTTGTCTCTGCAGCAGGAAGCAGTCGCGGCAAGTTGGATCTGAAGTACTTGGCAGGGAGTACAAGGGCTTTTCCTTACAGCCAGAGAGAGCGAAGACGTTAGGCTTTGTGGTTTCATTTCCCCATGCATCCAAGTCAGCTCTCTGCCAGGGTAGACTCCTTGAAATGCTGTCTTTGCATGCGAAATAAATCAACTTTCTACTTACTCTTGCTTAAAGGAGAAGAACACAGGTAACACATGCCCATGCACCATGCTACTCTCTGCAATACCACAAGCACTGGTTCGTTTGTTCAGTATCTTGGCCTGGACCTAGCAGTAACCCTTTTCCTCCTTTCATAAGGATTTAAAGTTTACAAAAATTCAGGAATTCACAGGCACCTTTGGGGCTCGGGCTAACATTTCATAATGAATTTGCTTGTAGTATTAGGTACAGCAGCAAACTTCATCAGACAACATGAAGTGTATTGGGGGACACAAAACCACAAAGCAAGCTGTTACCAACAGAAAGAAAACACTTGCAATTTTGCAGTTTGCTGGGATCAGTAAAATGCAGGAACAGAACGTCTAAAAGCCAATTTACTTTTTAACTGTAAGTGGAGATAACAGAAAAAGCTGAATTGGCCAAGATTTGAAAAAATCCCACCCGCTAATTAAGCTACATTTTCTCCCCTCCAGGCAAGCTAATAGGGCAACGGCATTAATACAGTTAGTGCACAGTTACTGCCTTAACTTCACAATGTCTCCTTACAATCCACAGCTATAACATTTAAAATTATTTTGACCAGAACACAGCAACCCTAAAGATTTAACCCAGGGACACATTAGTTGTATTTCACAGCATTTTGGTCCAAGCATTTTTAATGGAATTACGGCTACGCCCTCCATGCATCGGAGGCGTTTGTCCCATTCATCGCGCCTTCCTTGCATTTATCAACCGGTGAAGGCTGACTAAACAAGGAAATCCCTTCTGTTATCTCGACACTTCCAGTGATGGAAAATAAACCTGCTTTACAAGTGAATTTGTAGTGTAAGAGGAAAAAAGAAAGTACAGTGATGGCGGTTGCAGTGTAGGCTACGAGGCCCCGTAACAGAGATCCTCTGGGAACAGAGATCATCCCCGCTCGTTCAGAGAAGTGATCACAACAATACAACAGACTTCACTCCTCGTCAGCTCTGATCACGTATCAGAACACCAGAGTTTCACCTGGCAAGGGTAGGAAGTTGGACAGTTCTGGCAGAAACTTATGCTCAGAGTTAAACCTTATTCAGAATCAGAAATATCAAGACTTGAATGCAGCACAGGAGACAGAAGTCTGTTTATATATGCATAGAAAAACTGAAAGTCTTAAAAAATCATTACTGTGTTCCCCCATGGGCCACATATACAAAGCAAATCCTGCTGAAATAACTTTGGCAGGGATTCCCAAGTTCTAAGACAGAAGCTGCCTCTATTTCATAAGACATCACCGAAGGTATTAGCTATAAAAAGGAAGGCAAGCGTTTAAATCGGTGACTAATGCTGAGCAGTGCCATTCCTGCAAAGGCCTGACTTGTTTGTAGGCCAGCTGACCATACAGCCAGTTTTCACTATGACTGTGTCAGGCCAGCTGTCACCAGGAGTAACAGGCACGCTCTTCACTCGGCCACGCGTCCCCTCCCTCCATCTGCTCCTGGGATGGCACAAACATTTCTGCAGCTACGCGGTGAACTGGATTCTCCCAACCCAAAGACGACAGGCAGGACCGAGCCCGTCAAAACGGCTTCTTCTGGTGGCAACACTGGTTCGGGAGTTCCCCCTTTGGTCCAAAAAGCACAGTTCCCATCCCTTTGCCACAACAGCCTGACCACACTGCAGAAGGCAAGCACCAAATTTACTTCACTATTACTAGTTTAGCAAAATCTGTTACCACCACATCTTGCACCAGTATCGGTCTGCTGTGATTACACGTAAATCTCTTCTTCCAACAGACTAGGTAGTTTCCAAGAAAGAAAAATTAAAACTTGAATACTGGAAAGGGTAGGAAGCCAGCTAGTCCTCTGCCAAATTCAGAGAAGTGAGCTACTGAAAACACTCACTAAAAATTACCCTCCGGGAACACAGTAAATAACTCACTGAGGACAGAACTAGAATAAATCAGTACTATGTCATCAGAAGCCAACACGTTCTTACCGCTTGGATACTCCCAGCCACAGTGGAATAGGAAGTTCCCTACAAAGAATGACAGCTACCCATTCAATCCAAGGTCTGATACCTCATGTTAAATACAAGCTCTAAGAGTACTTCCTTATTAGCCTAGACAGGTTGGACATTCAGAATTAGCTCTCGGTTCCAAGAACAGCGTGTTCAAGGTATTACGTGTGAAAAACTTGGACATCACCATTAACGGGGAAAGCAATCTTCAGTTTAAATTTTCTGAAGATCGGGTAAATCACCAATTCTAACCTTCAACTTCGTACAGCTGAGAAACTCGCAGAGCAAGAACCTCAGCCAACAACCGAGGGAACCTTCCCCCCGCTTTCCAATTCAGAGAGGTTTAAATCTGCAATTACTTCAGCAGTCATCTGCTTAAGGAATCTAGATAACCGCCAACCACAAGAAGAAATTTTTGGTGTTGTCATGGTCTTCTGAATCAATTCATACCTTCCAATCTACACGACACACCTGTGCCTGGAAGGCATACTGCCCTTCTCCATGGAAAGCTGACACGCAGGGCTTGAAACTGCATGAAATGCAGCATCCAGACTTTGCCCCATTTTAAAGCGTAACAGAGCACAGGAGTGATGACCCCCTTCTAATCCTAAACAGTAACACTGAGAAAACACACCTCCATAATCCAGTAATGAAAAGGTAAACTCTAATACTAGTTTCTTACATATGACGTAAAAGCTGCAGTGAAACCATAGGACAGTGAAAAGGGGAAGGCTGCTAAAAACGTTCTGGCAGTTCTCCTAAGCCAAATCAAACTTAAATGCCTTAGAACAGGTTTTATCCCGTCAACAAGTCTTTAATAAGCATTTAATCTGTCCTAAACGATGACGTACAGGGCCACACAGAAGAAGGTAGTCCATCAACAGCAACGTGCTGCCAACTAAGCAGAAAAATGGAAAAAAGCCTAGTTATTGTCTAAAGCTTCATCACTGTTTGAAACCAAGATCAAAGCACCAGGGCGCAAAACAGAAATCTTACCTCATGTCACCAAGTTTCCTGCTGATAACAGAACCTACGTTGGAAAGGGCTGCTGAAGTCTTCTGTCCTGCCTGGGAAAGGGTTTCCTGGGTCTTCTTATAACTAAATAGAAAAAAACATCATAAATTGAACTAACGGCTAGGATCTGAAAGCAAGAAGCATCCCCACCCCCATTTTGAAAAAGGAACCCATATTAAAGGAAAGAAGCTAGGTTAGTGAGCTGCACTGACTTCACTGAAAAAGCCCCTTCCAGTCTTGCCTATATTCAAAGACTTGAAGTTTTAAAAAAGCAGCAAGTGTAGGATTAACCTTTCCATACACTCACTTGACCGTTTTGACCGTACGTTCTTAAATCTGACAAACATTTGGTGGTTTTTGGGTTGTTTTTTTTTTGCAAACACAACCCCACACCCAATTTTCCACGTGGAAACTCTAATACCATAGCACGGTATCCTATCTGCTCTACAACTATCTTTTGGTCTCCTTGAAAAAAACAAGTCTAGGAACGTATTCCGTAATATGCCTGCAGCCTTGAAGAAGTTACAGCGTTTGTTGTAGTGTTAGGTTATGGAGGAAGGAGGCAAGACTAACATCACTGTATAGAAAAGAAATGCAGGAATCAGCATTATCTCTACAACTTGCAGTTTAGAAATAAATTGGTAGAGAAGTTTCCTATCAGTTACCATTAACCACAATACATAAGAAGTCTGACAGCTTGTGTTTGTCAGCTGATTACATTTGAGTTTATACCAAAGCTGGAGAAGACAGACACTTGAGAACCTTTGTTTCCTTCAGATGAGACTAATCTCAGGAACAAAGATTCTTTGAGCCACTTTCATGAACTCATCCTCTCTAAGCCGTTCCACAGTTGGTGATTAACATCTAGATTTATGGCATTCTTCAAATTATAAAAAAAATAAGACTCAGGCTGGAAAACAAGTTCAACAATTCAAGCCAAGTTTTCTTATTCCAAATATTTCAGCTTGAGATCACTTTTTTGCCTGACTAGGATATTTAGGAGAAGGGCATTATAAACAGCCTAACGTTCTCTCTCATGCCTGAGCTCCCAAGGCTAGAAGCACCATGATGACAGCTGACTTATTTACATCTCATTCTCTCCAGACAGAAGTGCAGGAGACAGCACCACAGCACCTGAACTCCATCCAAGCTATAGCAATGACAACATGCTGGTTTGCTTGTTTTTTTTGTTTAAGACCACAGCCAAGTATTTCCGAATCAAGGACGTACACGAGACTTGTGCAGAACAGGGCAAAACCGCATCAGTTTTACCTTCCCTCTTTCTGCTCCTGAAAGAAAATTCCTATAACCTACACATTTTTCAGACCAATTCTGCCTGAATTCAGTGACTCCAGAAGAACCTGAGCGTGCCCCGATAGCAAGGCCTCACTACTATTTCTCCACAGCACAATCTTTTGCGAGAAGTAGTCATCTCAGGACAATTTAGGAGTTAACTGGTCAGCATCGACGCTGCTTGCTCTTACACATGCCTTGCTACTGCAATAACTATGTTTGAACCCTAGGGCCAAAGCTGCTTTGGAAGAGGAGGATCTCAATCCCTGCCTTCAGCAGTTAGGCTCCTCCCTGGCTGACTGAGTCCTGTCATGGGATTTGATTTACAGCTGCCTAGCAGAAACAAAGACCTCGTGCTCACTGAAGTATGTTGCGCTGACCCTACGTCCGCTTCGCACTCAACTCTGAGATCAGCATTGAGCACCAGAGCAGCAATGAGAGGAACGGTTTACAGACCCAAAGGACACCATCACGCCATGCACACGCTGCAAACTCCCAGGTATTACGTCTAGCTTCAGCAGACAAAGGCCAGAGATTTTCCAACTGCATTTTCCACACTTGACAGCAGTATTCTTAAGACAACTGAAGATCTAGCACTCAAGTGCTGCTCCTTCTGCCTGAGCGTGCTCCTTCATGATGCCAACGCAACTGTTTGTGCTGACACAGTCATCTAGATCAAGGAAACGATCCGGCTGACATATAAAATTGGAAGAACAAAACAAAAAAAAAAGACAGCAGCAACCAGATCAGATCGCCAGTCTAGTCCTGCATCCACAGCTCACACACACGTACACACCTCCACCGCTGCAATGCAGGAGGCAGAGCCGGGAAAGTGCAGCTGAGATGAGAAGCTCTTTAACCCAGAACTGCCATCAGACACACATGTGGAGCTGCACCTGTGACAGCCAGGGATCAGGTTATACAAGACTTTAATGCAACTTAACTACGCCCAGCCCTGACCTAGAAGTTGCAACTACCCTCCCGCAAGAGACACGGCCAGGTTTACCATGACTTTAAATGCACAATCACTCACTTTCTTCCCTTAGCACCAGTACGAAGCACAATAGAATAATCCAAATCTGGGAGTAATAAATATGAGCTCTGATTAATACCTTGCTCTACTAACAGGCAATTGGCTGCAGCAGAAGCTGCAGAAATTACCTCTTCCCTGTGGTGTTCATCCTTTGGTATTCAAACATTTCATTGCACCCCTCTCCTATAAACCCTGACAGGGAGGAGCCAGACCTGCACCCTCAAATCCTCCTTTATCTGTTAATGCCAGCTCCCTCTCACTTGCTTTTATCCAGCAATCACCATTTGTGCTGTCTGGCTAAGTACACAAACCACCTAAGCCATGTCGCGTCCTGGTTACAATGAAACTGGAGCTAGGGACAGATTGGGCTGATTTCTGTCCTCTCTATGCGCTGCTTGCAGAGGGCAAGGCCGTGGCCCGGAGTGGCAGCTACCAGGAAATTCAGCAGTGCACAAAAGCACCATAAGGTCACGAGTTCGGCCCATTCCCAGTTCAGTCAGGATGCTTGTTAGTTATAACGCCGAGAAGCTCAAACAACAGGAAAGAGGATGCATTTGCTTAACAAACCCAAGACATAAGAATAAAACCTCATCCTTGGCTTTCTTGAACTTGACTCTTCGCATTTACTGAGCTTTAGACAAAGGAAGTAGAAATTCCATTTTGTTTTCCGAAACGTTGCTCAAATCTTGCTTTTCAATCCCCTTCACCTCTCCGTTTTCATCAGCATCTACCTTGCTAGCGTGAATTGTCACTCTGTCTAGTGCCAAAGCAAGCAGGAAAACTAGCGTGCCACTGCTATTCAGGCCTTAAGTGCTCACAAAAGCACGCTTCCGCCACATTTCTGGCACTTATTAAGTGCAAGGAAACAGGTATAACGAAAAGTTTTCTATTCTAGCAGGCACACCCAGGGAGGAACTCTGATTAAACACCGCTGGAGTCAGCCACACTGTCAGCAAGCATAAAACCCAAGGTCATCCTATTTAGCAAGTGAAATCGTGACAATTTACATCTTCTTAATCTAGAAAACATACATGGAACATTGAAAGTAGAATCCGCATACTTTAAAGTTTTTTCTGATACTCCTACTTTTTATCTCCGCTCATCTTTCACCCGTCTTATGAAGAAAACCTTCTATTCACACACACTGCCAATAACAAGCCAGCTCAGAAGACTGAATTCCATACCCACCCCAGAGAACAGGAAAAGCTGGCTTATCTAAGACCTACCTTGCCATGGTTTAAATCAGTTCAGGAAACAATGACACTACCTGTATACTGTGGGAAAGATGCAGTGAGAAGGACAAAGGCCAGCTTCCATAATACGCTTCCATAATTTAGTCCAGATGAGAATTTAATTTCAGGCATTTAATACAAACACGGCTAAGAGACCTTTGCAGCCAACAATCGGAGTATAACAGCTGTGAGGTTTAAGCTGTTCAAGTCTATTTGGGGCCCCAACATGACAGAACAGCTGCCTCGGACACCGCAACTCTATTTGTTCTCATCAGGTACCACAGCAAAAAGAAAAGCTCCCGCTCCCTGCAGAGCATGGTGAGGGTACCAAGGAGAGGTCAGCCTGGCTATTCCACAGCTTGTCAGCTGAAGTTACAACACGTGTCACACAGGTCTCAGCTACCCGGTGGCTTCAGCCAGTTCTCCTCTGAGAGCAGGCAGGCATTTGAAGAATATCACTTGGACCACCATGAAATCATTCAAATACTGACCTGAGGAAAAGCTCCCTCTCCCAGAAGAGGCATTTATTGGGTTAAAAAAGTGAAAGCTAGAAAAGAGAAATGTTTAAATAGATCTAGTCAAAGCAAAGGACTGTAAGCAGGGGCACAGAACATTAGTGGCAGCAGACTGTCATGAAAACATTTGTTAACGCTGAAGGTTAAGACACTCACGCTTCTGATTGAGTTAATTTTTCATTCCAGTCCTCCAGTGTGCTGCTGGCTGAAAGATATCTACAAACACAATGGAGGTTAGACACAGTGCCAAGATTCATGACAGATGCTTCTTTTGACACTTTGCACATTATTAGTGTCTCTTTACACTTACAGTATCATAGCCTTTATTTCTCTGACAATAGCTTCCCCCTCCTCTGTTACAGCCAGAAGGAAAAGAGCTGCTGTTCCAGAGGCGGGGAGACACCTAAGCCCCAGTTTCCTTCTTATTTAAGCGCGTTCAAACACTGTGCACAAAGAAACAAAGCCTGCAGTTTAGAAGGTGTCAGGAATTGAAAGACTTTGCATCATCTGCTCCCTTCCTACATGCTGCGTGGCGGCTATGTATTAAAAGCACAGAGCAGTGAACTGAGCTCAAGGCCAGAAAAATCTGACTGCCACACCCAAAGCTGTATTTTACCAATATAGCATGACCTGGACAAACTGTTAAACTTAATTTCATTTTCTAATCTTTAGAAATCATGTTTCTCTACATACAAAGCAGCACCTTAGGGGCCGTGAGAATTAACACTGGAGGTACAGAACAAATACAAGTACTACAGAGCGTGTCTGCTACCAGCTCAGACAACACGCAGAAGCGCTCAGAGGAGGTGACATATCATGGGCAGTTCACGTCACCCCCAAGTGTAACTCCCCCCAACTAGATCCGTGCCACCCTGCCTAACGACGGGATGCTCCCAACCCACGTTTTCGTCTTAGCTAAATAACCATCCCCTTCAACACAAGGCATAGAAGGGAGAGACTCTTCAGTGCAGAAAACATTCAAGGGCGCCCTTACGTTCAGCTATGCAGCAGGAATCAAAATGATTCATGTCCAATATGAATGGAGGTCTGATATAATTAAAGAATATATTCTAGAGACAAAAGTAGCCAGATGTTCTTTGTCCGCACTTGTCACCTGCCCGTATATACTGCAAAGACTAAAACTCATGGCTTTCTAGTGTTGACATCATCAAAAAGGTTCACATACATCAATGCAGAAGAGCCACTGCGTGGCGGCTTTCAAAAGCGAATGTATGTATTTGCATTTGCACAGCCCCTATTTCCAGCTACAGGTAAATGCCCCTCAGGCATCTTCTCTCCCCTGTGGCCGTACAGAAAGGCAATAATCAAACTGATTCCTACCACATCCGACGATGAGAAGAGGAACAGTTTCACAGTAAAGATAGAGGTTCACTAATAAGACATCCGATCACAACAGACTAACCTACCAACGACCAGCTAAAGGGAAACTGTGGTTGATTTTTTCGCCTTTTTTTTTTTTTTTTAAATCAAATGTGGTCTGGTAACTGATTGGAATTTTTCTTCTGCAATAGCAAGACCATGAGAGAGACGATAGCAGTAACGTTTACTCATCTCCTCTGCAACTGAGGGATGCTTATAGCTGGAAGCCAGGCATGCTGCTAATAACAGGCCTGCTTCGCCATGCCTCCAGCTCCCAATCAACCCCCGATGCCTGTGAGAACAAGTAGCAGCACAAATCGGGGAACGCAGCAAGGAGCAAGGAGGTGTTGCTGAGGAGCCCGAGGCACTCACAAGTCAGACTGTGTCACTTTGTCATTCCACTCTCCAAGTTTCTCAGATGTTTTCACATAACTAGAAACAGAAAGTGTTAATGAATATATAACTTTAATATTCATTTTTTTTTAGAAGACAATGACACAGATTTCAGTTACAAAGGAATAATAGAAATCGGGCAGGGACGTAGGAGGGAAGATGAGGAAAAAGGGAAAGAATAAACAGCGAGATGAACAGCTCAACGATCTGGTCTGCAGTAGCACCGTCAGTGCTAAATTCCAGTTAAGTTACACGAGACTTTTTAGACCGAACGGTATCGCTGTGGGTACCGAGAGTCCCTTACATCCAGGCACAACCGCAGGGCCAAACTTACCCCTTCGACTCCCCTTTTGGCACTGTCAAGCACTGCAGTGACCATGCCCTTAACGCCTGTTCAGGAACAGTCAGTCTAATTCCAGATCTTCTTTAGGCAAAGATGACTCTGCGTAACACACGCTGATACTACAGAATTTTTTCCTAGGAAGTGCAGGCTTTTTAATTCAAGCTATACGACCCGGGAAATAGCTTCTGAACTAACACTACGCAGTAGAGCTCTGAAAGTTCTTGCACTTCTCTTTGAGCCCGAGTCCAGAACAAGGTAGCAGCAGCCTACGTCTCAAAGAATGGGCAGAAATGGGCAAACTGAACTGTCAAGCGGTGATCTAGATCTCTAACATCACGGGAAAGAGCATCCAGCAACAATTTATCCAGATCACAGATATGTCAGCATAAACAGAGCTTTCATAAAGACACTGACGCACGACAGCAACGAAATAAATAGTTTTAGGTGCTTTTTAGTCTACATACCCATCAGAGCAAAAGCCTCCAGCCACTTGGAAGAGCCCTGGAATATGCTGCTTGGAAATAATTACTAGGAAGTTATATTTAAACGCGAAACGTGCATCACAGGCAACACTTACGCATTGGAGACTTGGACATCGTGCCAGCTTTTAGACAGGTTTTGCTTTAACCCATCCAAGGGAGTCAAACCCAGCTTCCTCTTCAGCTCTCCACAGTGCCTCTCTTTAGCAGCCAGAACTTGCCTGAGAGTACCAATTTCTTCTTCAACCTGAGAGAGAGTCAGAGGTTTGTCTTAAATCACAGTTCGGTAAAGTTCTGAAAATTAGGCCAACTTCCTACCTCCCTCAAAACTCGCAAGATTTCGTTTACACGAATATAAAGAATTGGTAGGCGCTTGGGGCGCGTGCAGGGCAATTCAACTGAACGTGAACGGTGCTGGAACGGGAGGCCCACAGCTCAGACTTCAATCGGGAAAACATCCACACCCGTCACTGTCCTGGCGATTCAATGGCACCAAGATTAACAGAACTCACTTCTAGCGTTGTGATTTCAACAGTAGATAAAAATCAGTTGCTAAGCCGTATTAACTAAGGTTTCTTTCTTATGATTCTTCTCCTCCGATGTCATTAAAGCCAAGAGTTTTTCCTCAGAGGTCTGTCTTACAGCATTTTCAAAGTGCTCTGCAGTTGTTTCCAGGCAGAGAGGGTTCGCGTCTACTTTAACTGCGGCTCACCAAGACCTGCGTGACCACCCAGAGCGGCGAAGCTCTCCCTTGCTACAACTTGCAAGTCACAGAATCACCGCGAGAGTCTCAAATGAAAGGGGGGACCACAGAAGGGCAGCTGCAGTTACCTCCAGCTACGTTTCAGACAGAAATCATAAACGGACTTTAAACCCCAAAAGGTGCCCAAAATTTAGGATATTACAGTACAAACCCTCAGCTCTCCAAAAGCATATAGGCGCCAAAAGTAGCCGTCTGTAAGGGGTAATAAATATTTAAAACAAAAAGGTAGAAAAAGAAAGCACATTAAGCGCTCCGTTGTTTCAGCTTCCTAAGGAAAAACGAGTTTCGTTTGCACACCACTTGCCTAAAGTGTTTTCTCGCTTCAAATGAAGCCAAAAGCCTAGATTAAGCTCACGGCATCAAAAGCCACTTATTTCCTCAGAGCTCTAAATTAAGTCGCTCTGGGAAAGAGCACGCAACATACTGCAGCGTTTGAAGTATCTGCCAGCTTTGTGCGTTTTAACAATTAGCTGAGAGATCCAAAGGTAACACCACCGCGGAATTAAAAAAAAAAACACATAAAAAAACCCAAGTCCTGCTCCTGTGGCTCCCGCCCGTTCCTTCCCAGCAGGCCACAGGTGCCCCCCGCTGACAAAGGCGAGGCCCCCCCGTTACCTTGGCAAGCTCGGATCTCAACTCCTCCTCTTCGGCAACAGTCAGCCCCTCGGGCGCGGAGGTCCTGGCCGAAGCCGCGCTATCCACGGGAACATCTGTCATGGCATCCGACAGCAGACCTTTGTTGGGAGAGTTAAGGTTGATATCTGCCACAGACAAGGAGCAGAGGGCGGACAGAGTCAGCAGCCAGCCAGCGAAGCACGCTGTGCAAACCCGGGCGGTGTGACGGGAAAGGTGACGGAAGGGGCTTCACAGAGAGGGGAAGAGAAACCTCCAGCGGCCTTTCCTCCCCGAGCATCTGCCAGAAGCGACAGAAGCACCGGGCCCCGCTCGTCGAAAATAGCTCCTCTGCCCAGCAGCGGCTGCTAAATGCCCGCAGGGCCCACGGGAACCCCGGGGGGAGGGAACGAGGCCTGGGGGGGGGGGGGGGTGTTCAGCCCGGGGTGGCGGGGGGGGAGGGGGACACGACGAGCCGCCAGCGCCCTCCGCGGGGCCCTGGAGCCGCAGCCCCCCGGGCCGTCTCTCCCCTCCCGGCAGTCGTCGTCCCCCTCCTCGGGGACCGTCCGTCCCCTCACGGCAGCAGCCCCCCGCCCCGGGCCGGCCAGCCCCCCCCGCTCAGGGCCGCCCCCCTCAAGGGCCGTCCCGTCCCGTCCCCTCCCGTCCCGTCCCCGGGCTCCCCCGCCACAAGGCGACCGGAGGCGGAGGCGAAGGCCCGTCCCCGGGGCCCGGGGCGCAGCCCGCCCGCCCGCCGCGGCCCCTACCCTGGCTCGCGCTCTCCATGGCGGCGCCCCGGGCCCCTCCAGCCGCCGCCGCCGAAGAAGCCGCCGCCGCCGCCGCCCCCCCTGTGACGCAATCAGCGCCGCGCCTCCCGCCCGCTTCCGGGGAGGGTCGCGGGGAGAGCGCGTCACCCGCCGCGTCGCCTCGGCGACGGCGCCACGTTCCCCCAGCCCCTCCCGCCGCCGCCTGCCCCCCCGCCCCGCCACCGGAAACGGCGGCGGCGGGGCGGGTGTGACGTCATGGGGCGGGGGTGACGTCATGGGGCGGAGGCTCCGCTCCCCCGGGGGTCAGCGGGGCCGGGCGGGGCCGGCGGTGCCGTGCGCCCGGCCGGAGGGAAGGGGGCAGCACCAGCACGGGCCTCCCGGGCCCGGGCCCGGCCCCGCCGGGCAGCCCCGGCCCCGCGGCCCCCCCGCCCCGGGCAGCCCCCGTGAGACCCCCCTGGAAGCCCCGGCTGCGGGCTCCGTGCCCCGGCCCTCGTCACCCGGCCCGGGCAGGAGGCCGGGGCCGGTGCTGGCGGCCCTTCTCCCGCCGAGCTCGTTAAATTAACCCCGATGACAATTCATCCACGGTAACGACCCGCGCTGCGCTTCCACCCATCCCGCCTATCGGCCTCCGCAGGGTTCGGGGCTCCCGTGGGGATCCGAAGGCGGCTGCGGTGCCCGGGGCCTTCCCGGCCCGCCCGCGGGAGCCCCGCCGCTGGGCCGGGGCCGCTGGGCCGGGGCCGCTGGGCCGGGGCCGCTGCCCGCTGCCAGACGCCCCTCGAAAACGGGATTTTCACGAGGTGCCCACCTGCAGCCGGCAGCGGCGGCACCGAAAGGGGGAAGCGATGGCGGGAGAGGAGGGTTTCGTCCTTCCCTGCTACCGGCAGGCAGAGCTCGGCCCCCGGCGATAAACCTGCCGCTCGTTTTGGAGGGGCTGGAAGGGGAGCGGGAGCCGAAACTCCCCCGGCGGCGCCGCCTCCGTGTCCGCCTTGGTTTCGAGAAGCGCGTCAGGGCGCAGGAGGGCGCGGGGAAGCCCTGGGCCGCTCCGCTGCCGTCAGTTCTGCGACCCGCCTCGCTGAAAACCCCCCTCGGTTGGACTCTTGTTTCCAGCTACTTTCGTTTTCAGAACCTTTTCCACTCGGCCTCTTTGGGTTGCCCGGGGTGAGGCGTGAAAAGGGAAGTGAATATAAATGGGAAAACGGGCGTCGGTTTTTTTCAGAGCCCTTCCCAACGGCGCGCCTCGGCCGCCCGAGCGGAGGGTTTGCAGTTAGCGCCCGCCGGCGCTCCTGGAAATGCCCTTTCTGGGGCACGGCCCATCACCGCCGTCCACCCTGCACCTCTGCTTGTCTTGGAAGGGGCGGGGAGCATTTTAACAGCTCGGCTTTTTATTTCGGGGTTTTTTTTTTGGGGGGGGGGTTATTGTGACGTTTGAAGCCTCGGCGCAGGTCTCGTTTTGAAGCTGGGCTCAGTGGAAACACGGGGAGCGGCCGAATGATGAGCCCCTGTGAAAAATCTGGATTTTTCCGGGCTCACCGGAGCCTGGATTCCTGAAAATCTGGCCCCGAGAGGTGGCTGCAGCAGGAGGAGCCGGGAGGGCTGCAGCTGGCGGGGAGCTGCCGCAGCCTCTGCCAGCTGTGCCGGGCGTGAAACCCCACTGCCAAGTCCGGCCCCGCCGAACGGCCTCGTGCCTCGCGGGGATGCGGAGGATCGCCCTCCAAAGATCCGCTGCTCCAGCGGCTAATTTCGCTCTACCTTCAAGTGCTGGCTTTTAATTAAATGCATCATGCTGCCAACTTAATTATTCCCTATCCCAAGCCCTCGAAGGGTGTTGGGAAGCAGAGAGCAATCCTGCATTTGCGGAAGGGAAAAAAAAAAAATAAATCCTCTTTGTGGAGGTTCATCGCTTTTGTTCGAAACCGCTGCGGCTCTGCCGGGCCTGGGCAGTAATTTGGGGGCACAATGTCCGCGCCATCTGCAGAGGCGTTCGCTCGCCCTGGCAGCCGCAGCTTCGTGCCCTCCACGTTCCCCCCCCGAGTTCCCCTTTCGCTGCCGCCGGGCTTTTTGCTCGGTTGGGGCTTTTTTTTTTGTTTTTTTTTTTTGTTTGTTTGTTTTTTCTTTGGTTTTCTTGCCATTCGCTGGCAAACGCTGAAATGTCAGGCCTGGGGCCGGTTCCCTTCGCTGATCCCCTTCCAGCCGTGTGGAGGCGGAGGGGAGGGAAGGGGCCAGCTTTGGCGGGCGGGGGGACGTCTCATTCGGGAGACGAGCGGCATCTCCCTGTGCCCGGGCGTCGCTCCCTGCCTCTGGAAAGCGCACGTCCCTGGGCAGCACCTTGTTTTCCAGCCCTGGCAGAGCCCGAGTTACAAATCCCGGCTGTTTCCCGGCAAAGCGAGGAATTGCGTGAACGGCCGCGCGGATGGGAAGTGGCACCCGTGGGCGTCCTCGGCCGCCGCAGCTCCCAGGACGGGGATGCTCCGGCTGAACACGGAGGTTTCCCGGCCGCCGGTTCCCTGCGTCCGCGCCGGGCTTGGGCAGGCGCCGCTGCCTCGTGGCTTCACTTGGAAGCCGACGCGATCTGGGCTCCGTGCCCCCTTTTAAAGCGAGCCCTGACCTAGATTTCCCTGCCCGCTGCAAAGCCGGCTGGGCTCTGCTCTCCCCGTCGTCGCTCCTCCCCACGGCTGGAAAGGGCCCAGCGGAGCAGTCCTGCCTCGTTAAGCCAGTGGCTAGTAGCCCCGTCGGGAGCGAGCCTGCGCGGGCCGATGGAGCCCTAACACGTTTCGCCTGGCCGAGCACGATTCCCGGGCGCGAGGCGCTAACGCAGCATCCCCCCTGCGGGAGGGGCGGCCGGTGGGGCTATCTCTGCGCCCAGACGCAGCGGTGACGGCCCACGGCGGTGCACCCCGGCCCCGCCGAGCCCCCCCCCCTCCCCGGGGGGTGGCCCACCCCTCGGCCCCGGCAGGGCGGCGGTGCCTGGGCTGACACGGGGGGCACAGCATCGCCCGGGGGGGGGGGGTGCAGCGGGGAGGGAGCGTGGCTGGATGGCCTCCAGCGGAGCGTGGCTGCGGCGTGACCGTGCTGCCTGTCCGTCCGCCCGTCATTTCATCCATCCATTTGCCCGTCCATCTGTCTGTCCACCCATCCATCCGTCCACGCATCCATGTGTCTGTCCGTCCATCCATCTGTCCATCCCTGTGTCCATCTGCCCATCCATTTGGCCAGCCGGCCAGCCCTGTGTCCATCTGCCCATTCATCCACCTGTCTGTCCGTCCATCCCTCCCTCCCTCCGTCCATCCCCGGCAGAGCCAAACCCCGCTCGCGGTTACAGACCCAACCCTTCCTTGGAGAGCTCTTGCCCGCTCACTGTCGCCCACGCCGGGCAGCTGCACAGGATGGCGTTTACCCGGGCACTGGTGGCAAAACACGCCCTTAAGAGCAAAAAGCAGCATTAAAAAATGGCGCGTGCACCAGCCCCCCCCCCCCCCCCGTCCTTTGCTCCCGCGGTCTCGGGACACTGGCAAACACGAAGGTGGAGGTTGGGAGCTGGGAGCACTGGGGGGTCCCCCGCAAGCGTCGTTCCCCAGGCGTCACCCCGGGGGCTGCCCGAGCCCCTCTTGTGCACCCCAGAAAAACCCTTTTATGCTTCAGGTGAGACGGATCCTCTTTCCCTTCCCCCAGGCGAGAGCAGGGGGCACGGGGTGGTGTTGGCGTTCCTCTTTCCCCGTCCGCTGCCGTCCCCTGCGTGCTGCGGGGCATCGCCCGCCCGCCCGCCGCCGCAGCAGCCGCCCGCCCGCTGCTGCCTTCTGCTTTTCTCCAAACCCAAAATAGCCCCCAGGCCGCGGTGGGGGGACGTCGGGGGTGAGGCTTCCTCTTTCTGAGCCGCCGCCGCTGCCGCTGGGGAAGGGACGGGGACTCTCGAGCGGGGCTGAACCGAGGGGACGTGGGCGCAGCTGCTGGGGCCGGAGGACAGACGTCAGGCGTGGGGCCCGTGGGCCGGTTCCGGAGCATCCTCTGCGGGATGCCCGGCTCATTGCCTGGAGCAACCCAACATCCCCCACATCGCCATCCCCCCGCCGGTGCGGATGGCTTGGCGCAGACGCACGGACCGTGTGGCTCCGTCCCATGGAGCAGCCCGGGGTGGGCTGGGGTCCCGGCATCCCCTGGGGGTTCCCCACGCCCACCTCCCCACGCCGAGCAGAAAGCCCCGCGCGCCTGCGGGCTGCCCGAGCGGTTCCCCCCTGGGTCCCGCTCTTCCCCAGAAAGTGTTGGTGACTCCCCGGCCGGCGGATGGGCTTCCCCGCCTGCAGCCGGAGCCCCCCCCCCAGCTCCCATCCCAAACGCCCTCGGGAGCCATGGGACCGATCCCGGACGGGGCAGGTCGGGCTTCTCTCCGTGGCCGACTGGCCTCCTCCTGCTTCCTTTGGGGCCAGTTTCGGAGCCCCTCATTGCACCCTTCCGCCTGGAAATGGGTCCCTCAATTTCTGCTTCGTTATCCCGGCTCATTTGGCTGCTCTCAGCTCCGAAGCAGCTCCCGGGGCTGCCTGAGCACGCCGTGCCAGCCGCCAGCACTGCCTCCCTGGCCGTGGGATTTCTCTCCGGTCCCCACCTCATCGCCTCTTGAACCAGCTTACGCCTCTCGTTTCCACCCTCATCACCAGGAATTCCCCCCAGCAGCGTTTGGGGTGAAGTTGCTCATCTCCGCAGTCGCAGCCCCCCCCCAGGGGGGCAGTGGGACATGGGGGGACGTGGGGCGAAGCCTCTGGTCCCAGGGCTTCCCGTGCACTCACAGAATGACGTGCACACCTGGGAGCGTGCACGCTCATGGGGACGCGTGCACTCATGGGGAGGGGGGACATGTGCAGCCGAAGGACCAAATGGGTGACAAAGCCACGTCCCGTTCCCGGGGCCTTGAGCTCCGCGGCCCGGCTAGGGCACAAGGGGTGCTTCCCTGGGGGCACAGGGTGCAGGAGCCGCCCTGCCGCCGCCGGGGCTGTGACCGGCTCTGGGCGTCAGCATGGGATGTCCTCGCTGGCACCCGGCACGCCTGGGAGCCGGGGGAAGGATCCGGCCCTCCAGCCCTCCCTCGTGCTCCTGTCCAGAAATGGGCTGGGCGAAAATCCTCCTCCTCCTCCCCACTTCTGCCTGATTTTCCCCTGCCCTGCCCAGGGCTGCTCGGGGACCTGCTTCCCACCATGCTAACCTCGCCCTGGGATCCATCCAGCACCATCTGCCGCTTGGAAAAACCCTGCTCCCTAAGCTGCTCTAATCCCCGAATCCTATCTGCATCCCGCAGTCGGCGTGAGCCGCCGGCGACAAGCATCTCCCCCGGCTCCCACAGCCCACGCTCCCCGGCAGCCCACGGCCATGCTCGCTGCGGCTCTGCCGGCTTTTCCCTGCCCGTGGTGCCGGGGCTGGTTGGGCACTGGACAGGATCCGGCCAGCCCAGCCCCTGCGCTGCGGGAAAATGCAAAATGCTTGGAGAGAAGAGGGAAGAAAAGCAATAAATGATGCCCGATGCTTCCGCCTCCCTGCCCTCCTCTCCGCCGCAGGGAGCAGGGCGAGCTCTGCAGCCGGGGCAGGGGGCTGGAGCGCAGGATGTGGCCCGGGATCGGGGCGTAGCAGAGGGGCGAGATCCCCCAGGGCCAGGAGCTGGGGGGCAGCTGGCAGGAGAAGAAGGGGAGCGAGGGGCCGGGGAGAGGTGGGAGAGGAGACTGGGGGGGATGAGGCGGCGGCGAAAGAGCTGAACACGGGAGCAGACAGACCCGGCGGCTCAGGAAGCCGGGGCTGGAGGAGCGGGGGGCCGGGGGGGTCTCCCCCCACTCTCCCTGCCGAGGAAGCGCAGGGGAGAGCTTCCCGGAGGACGCGGGGGGAGAGGAAGCGCCGGAGACAGCTGCACAACATCTGGCAGCGGCGCGGCCCCCCCGGGACCCCGAGGCGGCCGAGCAGGGGGGGGGGGCCAAGCCAGCACGATGCTTCCTGCCACCCCTCCGCCGCCAGATGTGCCCCCCGCTCCCCCCCGCGGGCTGCGCCCCCCCCCCCAGCCTCCTGCACCCCCACCCTTCCTCCCTGCCGGCCCCTCTCCTCCGGGACGTGCCCAACACCTGCTTCCAGTTCAGTCCCAGTTCGCCGGCGCTCCCAGGACCCCGCGGTCCCCGCAACGCCCAGGGGACACATGGCCCTGTCACCTCTGGCATCCCCATCCTTTGATGGCCTTCCCGGCTCCCGCAGGGCGGGCTGGGGGGGACTGTCAGCTTGTGTCCCCAAATGGGGCGCGTTCCCTTCCGTGGCACATCGGTGCCATTGCCCAGTGCCAGGCCGGGCACCCAGCAGCCCCGGCCCCGCGCGGGGACCCGGCAGAGCGGGTCAGAGGGTGCAGGACCACCCATCCCGGCCGGCACTTCCCACCCAATTCCTCCTGCCCCAAATCCTTCTGGATGCAGACTGCCCTGGGCAGGGAGCTGCCCATCGCCCGGCCCTGGCAAATAGCTGGGTAAGGTTGAAAAGCAAGACAGGATTAGCCGCGGGCAGGGAAAATAGCCTCTCTCCTCAAAAATAGCTTCCTGGGATTAAAAATAGCCAGAGGTCCCAAAGCCATTGCTGCAGGGGGACGCAGGCACCAGCTGGGCCGGGCCGCCTGCTCCCGCGCTGTGGGACAATTAGGGGCATTATGGGGAGCTTAGGGCTTCTCGGAGCCATCTGGCCACGGGCAGAGCCCCGCGGCACCGTCCCTGCTGCAGGATCAGGCCCCTGCTGCAGGATCAGGCCCACTCCGGGTGATCCCAGCGAGCCCCAGGATGGGGAATGGTCCCCAGACCCCGGTTATCCCCCTTCTCGGGGCAAGTCCCCAGGGATGCTCTAGGCTGTCCCAGGGCACAGAGCAGGGTTTTCCCCAGGGGCAGGATCAGTCCTGGTCGGGGGCAGGCGAAGGTGAAGCCCAGCCTGGAGCTTTGCGGGTGTTCCACAGCACGGGGGCTGCCCTGCTCCTGGCACTGGAAACCCCCAGCCTGGGGTGATGCCAGGACATGTGTGGGCCCCCCCCGCCCCGTCCCGGTCAGCCCTGGGAGTTTCTGCCCTGCATTGCACCCTGCAAACTCCTGTCCCTCTCCTGGGAGCTCAGGGCAGGGCTGCTTGACCCCGAGAGCTCGGGCTGAGCTGGAGCAAAACAATTCCCCCTTCCCCCTGCTCGGGCAGGAGACCCCTGGGCAGCCCCTGGCTGGGAGCCGCATGGGGCTTTGACCCCCCCCGGGCATCTGCCAGCTGCCCCGGGGATGCCCATGGGACCAGGGGGACGCTGGTGGGACATGTCCCCCTTCCTCCCGGCGCAGAGCACTGAGGGGCGTCGAACGACCCTTCCCGCCAGCTGCCCCGGCCGCACCGCGACGCTCCTCCCTGCGCTGCAGGAAAGCGGCATCGAAGGCGGCCAGAGGCACCCGGGCTGGGAACGTGGAGCTCAGGTTTTCCCAGAAAGCTCCGGCACGGGCTGAGCCCCGGGTGCCGGCGGCGACAGCCGTGCCACGGTGTGCACTGAGCCGAAGCCGCTGCCGCTGGCAGGGAGGCAGCCGCCGGCATCACCGCCACGTTGGGGACTGGAGGCAAAGGCGGTCTCGGTGATGAGGGGCGAGGACCAAAAGCCACCGGCGACTGCCATGTCTCCGGCACAGCCAGCCCCGGGAGGGGGAGCGGGAGCTGGGTTTGACATTTTCACCTCCACCTCCTGTTTTCTGCTCTCCTCCCACCCGGCGCTTGGAAACAGCTCCTCTTTCTCTCCCCGCTTTTCTTCTCGCATTTCCGCTGGCCGTGGGCTTTGCGCAACGGCTCCTGGTGGGATAAGGAGAGCGGGGACCTCCTCCCGCTCAGACGGGAGGGTGGGGGGGGGGCGCGGGGGCAGGCGGGGGCCCCGCAGGTGAAAAGATTGGAGCAGGAGCCTTGCAAAGAATAAATCCCCGGCTCCTGGAGTCACGGGAAAGTGCAAGTCGCCCGGCTCGTGTTGCTACAGCCAGAAAGACGCTCGTGGGGCGAGAGTGGGGACGGCTGGCAGGGGACGGCGTTGACCCAGTCTCGAGCGGGGACAGCCACCCTCAGGGAGCGGCGGGGTGGGGGGTGCCTCTCCATGCCCCCCCGGTTATCATCAGCTCCATCCGCTCCCCAGCCCCACTCTGCTCCCGCCGGGCATTAGCCGGTTGATCCCGCTCGCAGCTTCCCTAAGACACTTACAGGGGTTAAAAACAGCAACTATCCCAGCCCTGACCCCAGGGGACCCTCTGACGTCCCCAGCTCCCTCGGGGCGCTGGCGCTGCCCTGGTGCAGGGTGGGCACCGTGGCCACCCCCCTGCGTGGGTCCCCGCCCCCGTTCCAGGAGGGTCACGGGTGTTATCTCCTGGTCACCCCATCCCCTCCCAGCTGGGGCGGTGGGGGCAGACGTGGGGTGACCCACCTGCATCGCCTCCTCCCTGCCTGCCTGCCTGCCTGGGGAGGAGGTGATGGGTGACATTAGTAAAGGGTGCTGGGCTGGGGGACCGTGGCGGGGGCTGCTGTCTGCTGCAAAGGGCCGTGGCAGAGGGGAAGGGGGTCCCCCATGACCCAGCCGGTGCCCCCCTCCCAGTGCCCTCCTCTCTGCCTTCCCCCAAATCCTGCCTGAAGTCAGGGAGATGAAAGCGGGGCTCACGCTGCCCTGCCTGCCCTGCCTGCCCTGCCTGCCCACATCCTTCCCCGCACATTCCTCTCCCTCCTTCATCTCTCCGGGGGTGCCCGTCCGCACTCAGCGCCGCGGCAGCCCAGGCTGGAGGAGACCTTGGCGTTTTCCCCTCTGTTAAAAATAGCATGAGATTTATTTTCTGGCAGCATGGAAAGCCCCCGGGGCGGACGAGAGGAAGCAGCCGGGCTCGGGCAGGCCGGGGCGGTGGGGGGAGAGCGCAAAGGGCAGGAAATAACCCCCGGCAGCGGCGGCCCTGGCGAGGGGAAAAATGCTCAGATGCAAACAGTGTGCGGTTAATGTGGAAACTCCCAGGGCAGCAGCAACAGCCGGCCCTGTGCATCCTGCGCTCCGGCCAAGCTGCCTCCTCCTGCTCCCCATGGCAGAGCTCCGGCCTCCCCACCCCCCGCCCCGGTCCTCCCCCAGCACCCCGACCCCTCTGCACAAGCACCTGGGTTTGCCCTGGCCCCAGCCCCATGTCCCCACACCCTCCCTGGCACCCGTCCCCCCACCTTCGTTATACAGAGGGGAGGTGGGATGCTGCGGGAGACCCCGGGATGCTGGCAGCTGGCAGGCAGGGGAGGGCAGGGAAGGCCCCTGCCTGAGAGAGCATTTCGCATCCCGTCACCCCCTGCCCCATCTCCCTTGGGTCCAGTCCAAATTTCTCCCTGAGTGCTGGGCAGTTGGTTTCGGTCCCTATCCCCCCGCCACGACCGAGCAGGGCCATTCCCGGAGCGGAGCAGGCAGCTGCCTGCACATAAACCACCCGGAGCTCTGTGCTGCCCGCCTCTTCCCGGCATTTCACTCCTGGGAGGGCTCACCCCCGGGCTCCCACCGCCCTCCGAGGATGCTCACGGTGCCTCTGCCTGCACCCACCTCCCTCTGTCCCCCTGCCTAAAGCCGGGGGGGGGGGAGCTGGGGCTGACCCCACTCCTGGCTGGCGTTTCCCACGCTGCCGGGCAGAGCATCCTGCCCTTCCCCTGCCCGCACACCCACCCCCTGGGAGCACAGGACCCCCAGTTCCCCCCGGTTCCACCCGAGCCCTCCTCCCTCAGGATGCCCTCTCTGTGCCGCTGCCCCCCGTGACCTCCCTCTGCTTCCCGGGGGCCGGTTCCTATTTCCTGGGGACATTTTGGTTCTTTTCCCCCTTCCCCAGCCCATTCGTTATCAGCCTCGCTATTATTTCCTCCCTGTCCACCCACCTGCTTATTTTAGCTGCTTCTTCCTTCCTCTCAGCTGCTTTCGGAGCAGAGTCCGGCCCCATTCCCCCTCCAGCAGCCCCCTGCCCGCCCGCCTGCATCCCCTGGCCCCTCCATCCCCAGCGTCCCCTCCACGCCCCGACCGCGGCCAGGCGAGCGATGCCGGGTGCCGGGTGCGGGCAGCGGTGGGGTGCCAGGCTGCGCTGCCCACGGGCACGGTTCCCTGCCTGCCCGCCGGCCGGGCGCGGAGGCTCTATTTAAGGCAGGATCCTGCCATCGCTCCTCGGCTAATTGAAGCCTGCGGTTGCCCTTTCAGGCTCCTTGGCTCGCTGGCTGGTCCCTCTCCTCCCTGCCTGCGCCGCTCGCTCGGGTTGCCTGGCCTCTGCCTGAACCCTGCCTGCAGGCTCCGGCTGCCTGCGCCCCTGCCTGCCTCGGCTTCTGGAGCGCTCTGCCGTGCAAACCGGTTTGCGATGAAGCATCTTCCATCAGGGCAAAATGGATCCGTCACATCCCCCTGCCCTGCCTGCGCCCTGCCCGCATCCCCACACCCTGCCCGCATCCCCGCATCCGTCCCAGCGGCCCCGGGCAGGCACGGAGGGCTTCTCCCCCTGCCAACCTTCAGCGTTTAAATCACATTTTCAGTGCGAGGTTGTGATGCTCCATCACAGGAGGTTTTGAGGAGAAGGTTGGCAGGCGCCGTCAGCCAGCGCTGACCCTGCCAGGGACCCACCGACCCCCCAGGACCCCCCCAGCCCCTTTCCCCCAGCTCTCCCCCGCCACCGCCCCCACCCCGGGCCGAGCTCCCAGCAGCTGCTGTCCCCATTCCCAGCGCGTTTCGGAGCACGGGGGCCGCCGGGGAGGGCTCCCAGCGTGGCGCTGCCAGCAGAGCCAGGAGATGTCGGCAGCTCGTTATTTATTTAAAGCTCCATCTTTGCGGGGAGCGCCTGTCCTGCAGGGAGGGATCCGGCTGCCAGGGAGAGCTGCCAGCCGCCCTCGCGGGGGATTTTCTGTCCCCCCCCGGGGCTGGGCGATGCCTCCCTGCCTGGGGGGAGGACGCGGCCCCCTTTGCAGCCACTTCTCCCCCTGCCCGGCACCGGCCATCAAGCGGGATGCGGGGACACGCTTCCCAGCACCCCTGCTGTCACCCCGACCCGGCGAGCAGGGTTTGGCCTTGTCAACGCCAGGGCTCGGTCCCTCGGTGGTGACAGGGACGTGTGGCTCAGGCGCCGTTTCCAAGGTAACCCCGGATGAGCGCGGCCTCCACATCCCTCCGTGCCCCCGCATCCCTCCGTGCCCCCGCATCCCTCCGTGCCTCCCCACGCCGAGGAGCCTCCCGGGGCCTCGCTGCCGCAGGGGCTTGGTGGGGGCAGCAGCGGCTCAAGTCGGGGACTGGGAGTGGGACAGGGATGGGGACAGGGAGGGTACCGACCGCAGGGAGGAGGGATGGGGAAGGGGAGAGGTGCAGGACATCCCTCCCCGTTCCCAGCACAGCCGTCCCCTGGGCACAAGTGTGTTCGACCCATCCCGGAGATGGGACCTTGGGGACCTCAGGGATCAGGTCAGGGTGTTCCCGTCCTCCCTCCTGGAGCACCTCCCAGGGAGAAAACCAGAAATAGGAGCTGTGGTTCCCCACCCAACCATGGGCACGAGGCCAGGGCCACGGGTCAGAGCGCACCCCGAGTCCCAGGGGGACGCCCTGGCTGAAGTCCATCCCCGAGCATCCCTTGTCCGGGTGGGATGGGCTGAGCGGGCAGTGCTGGGAGTGCCAGGGGTCCCGGGGGGTCCCACCCCGGGGGGGGGGGGGGGACACGGGGGGACGGGGCGAGAGACCCGTGGGTGCTGTCCACACCGCAGCGCTGGGACGTGCTGCGGAGGGGACCTGGCTGAGCTGTGAGCCTGCCCGGGCTGCCCAACGTCTCAGAAATAGCAGGTTGTAATAAATACCAGGGGGGTCACCCCGGCACCTTCCCCCCGTCCCACACCATGCTCTGTGCCGGCTACGGCAGTGCTGAGCAATGCAGCATGGATGGAGGGCTGCAGCCCTCCACTCACCTCCCCGCCTTTCCCCCCTCTGCTTGCAGCCCCCCACCCACCCCATCCCCGGCCGCGCAGTCGATCCAGGTTGAACATCCCCAATTTTCCATTCGCTCTGGTTTGTGTTATACAAATCTTCCAGGGTGGGCAGCCGGGGCTGGAGCAGACCGGGATGCTCCAGCAGGGATGGCACGGAGGGGCTTGGCAAGGGCGGGATGCTCCCAAAGGGAATCGGAGCCGCAGAGGAGATGATGCCAGACTCTTCTCTGCTGTGTTGGGAGACCAAGGGGGGCCGTGGGAAAGCGCGGGAGCCCGGCTCCCCGACCCCGGCCCGCCGGTTGCCGCAAGGAGGGGAAGCGTCTCTGCTGCCAGGATGCTGCCAGCCCACCCTGGGCACCGTTTCCATCGCAGCCCTCCCTTCTCCATCTGCTCTCACCGGCTCCTCGGGGCCCCCCTGCACACGGGGCCACCGACAGCAGCTATTTCTTATTACAATACGTTCCGGTCCATCGCCCCCAAGATCTGCATCCTTGGGACCTGTGTGCCTAGGAATTCGATTCCTCGCCGTTAATGAGTTTATGGCAGTAAAGGGCTTTGAAGATGTAAAGCTCTTTATAGGAGCTGAGCATCATTTTTGTTACTGGTTTCACTGCTCAACCCCTGAGACACTGCCGGAGGACACGTACCTCCGGGTAAAGCCTCTCGAGTCCTTGGGGAGGCAGCGGGGAAGGATGTAACCCCCGGCTTGGAGCACAGAAGGAGAAATCCCTTCTGTGTAGACACACATCTCCGCAACGCTGCCAGGTCTGTACCCTTCCAAGAGCAAACCCCCCGCATGCAGCTTGCAGGACAGCAAACCTCTCCTTGTGATGAAGAAGCTGTTATCTGGCAAAACCCCACATCAGGGGCCAGGGGAAGTGATCTGAGTCCTGCCCGGCTACTAAGAAACAAAAATCTCATCGCTGGAAATAACAAACGGCTAATTACACCGTCCGCCACGAAGGGAAGATGAGAGAAAATTGCTCCAGGTTTATTATACTTGGCAAATTCCCCCTTTCAGTAAATAATTTCCATACTCTAACAGGGCTCCTTTTATTAATTGGATTAATTTATTCCTTTTTTAAGACTTCAGATGCTTCTTTTCCTCAGGAAAGGGTAAACAGCCTCGTGCCGTGTACCGCACACTGGGCATCCGTAGGAGATGATGCCAAACGGGGAAATTCCACCTGCGCGGTGAAACCGAGATGGAGCCGGACCCAAAGGGAGCTGGGGGAAGCGATGCTGCGGAGGGACGAGGTGGAAACACCCCCTGTTCCCAGCTGGTGCCGAGCTCTGCCCCGGTCATCCCACCCCGCCTGAACCGGCGGATGCAGGGACTGAGCACATAAATGCTCTGTCGCGTGGTTCGCCCCTCTCCCTGCCAGCGGCTGAGACCTTTCTGGCCCCGACAGCCCTTTATTTTACAGGGCGCTTTCAAGGACTGTCTTTCAAGGAGATTTGGCACCAGCAAAGTGGGGGGGATTGATGGGGCTGGAGACAAACCCTCCGCATGTCCCCAGGCCCAGCAGAGCCGCAGGCAGCAGCAGTGCCCGGCCCTGGATGTGCCACGTTGGAGAGGTTTTGGGGACGGAGGCGGCCGAGCTCTGGAGGGGATGGAGAGGGGCTGCGGCAGGGCTTCGGCATCCTCATCCTACCCAGGGCACAGGGCTGCTGGGAGGGATCTTCAGGGAGGTGGCAGGGCCAAGGTCATGTCCACATGTCTCCTGGGTGGGACGGGATGCTGAGGGGCTCTGCCCATCCCGGAGCACCGTGCACACAGCGGGATGAGCCCAGGTGCGGATCCAGGCTGTGGGAGAACGCGGGGCAGGGCAGACCCCGCCAGTGCCTGGGAACCCGAAGTGGACCGATGGCATCCCACCACCCTGCCCCAGCCTCAGCCACCCCAGCAAGCCGAGCCCTGGGGGTCCTGGCGCTGCACAGGACCCTGAGCCGTGAAGGAGCCGGTGCGGCGGAGGTCGGGGTCAGGGTGGGGCCGTGGGTTTGGAAGCGGCCCCTCCGCCGGGAGCCGCAGGAAGGGCGGCCAGAACCTTTTGTCGGCCTTGGCTGGCGGCAGCCGCGCAAAGGTCCTTGATGGGCTCCGCACGGCCCTGTCCCCACAGCACCCTCCCCGGGGACCGGACCGGCCGGGCGCTGCCCTTGTTTCAGAGCAAGCAAACGTCGGGTGGGTGTGCAGCCTCTCCCGGCTGCTGGTCCCCACCGGAGCGGGACGGTGGTGTGGGACCCCCTGTCTGCACCCGCCATCGCTGCCCCGGGCTGACGAACCCAGGGAGGGCAGAGCCTGGAGCCACTGAGATGCTCCACGGACCCCCTGGGCTTCGGGAGCCCCGGGGAGGATTTCCTGTGCCGGCAAAGGGC
This sequence comes from Aptenodytes patagonicus, assembly GCF_965638725.1. Classification (NCBI taxonomy): domain Eukaryota; kingdom Metazoa; phylum Chordata; class Aves; order Sphenisciformes; family Spheniscidae; genus Aptenodytes; species Aptenodytes patagonicus. The sequence continues at coordinate 1,901,215 of NC_134962.1, read as the reverse complement.
ACCGCTGCCCCTTGGCCCAGACCTCTCCCGGCCATGGGATTTTTGGGAAACGCCTGCCCGCTTCCCCGCTCCCGGAGCCACCCGTGGTCATTTCCCGCGGCGGGAGCTGGCGTGGGTGCGAGTCTCACGTCTCCCTCCCAGCACTTGGCCGGGGAAACGCTGCGCCGGGAGAAATCACTGGGAACCGCGAAGCCGAAGGCTGCGGGAGAATCAACCCCAGCTAATTATCGGCGAGGGAAGGAAGTGGGGAGGGAGATGCTGTGCCGGGGCCGGAGGGTGGGGAGAGGAACCGTGCTGCTCCCAGCTCCGCCACTGACTCACCGGCAGCCCTGGGAAAGCCACCTCGCTCCGTAATTACGACAGATCAGACATTGGTTACGTGCTTTTGGCAATCGCACGGATTGACCGGAGCGATTGCTGCACATGTGCCGAGCCTCGGATCTCTCCCGGTTCAATCCAGGATGGTGCGGGAGCAGGGAGGTGCTGCACGCACAGTGTGAAGCCCGTCCTCGCCTGCTCGAAATGCATCATGTGTTTTACATCGTTTTCTACCTTATTGATGCTCTTGGGTGGAGGAGACGAGGCGCCTGCTGCTGCCGCCCCAAACGGCAGCCAGGGCCTCCCCAGCCCCTGCTAACGGGAACCATCCAGCCCGGCCATACCCTGACCTGAGCAGTGCTGGCGCAAGTCTAATGCATTTCCAGTGGGCTCCGTGTCTTCACATTTTCCCCAGTGGGTCTGAGATCAGGAGGAGACCGGCAGAGGCGGGGGGTCAGGATGAGCCCCCCAGTCGCGGCAAGGCGCTGAGCTGTCTGCAGCAGGGCTCCGCGCGGAGCCGGGGTGCGAGCAGGGAGGGGATGGGTGCCGCTCGGCTGCCGGTTCTTTCCCAGTTACCCCTGCCTGTCCCCGCGGTGCGGCGCCGGCGCTGCCCACCTTTGTGCCAAAAGCACCCAAAGGTGCTGCCCGGCGAAGCACCCCTCCTGCCGCCCTGCTCCCGGGATGCAAACCCGCAATTCCTCTGGCTAAATCAGGGAAGCACGCTCAGATTTCCCCCGGCAGGATCTGACCCTCGGATCAGCATGCCTCCCCTCCGGGTACCGCCACGGGGATGCTTTGGTGGTCCCAGGGCTGCCGAGTGGGACCGGCCATCGCAGCGGTGAGCGTGGCGAGGCCGTGCCTGCGATCTGGCATCAGGAAACGGCTGAAAAATGCAGGTTAAAAAAAAAGAAACCAAGCAGAGCCCCACTTTTGGTTCCTGTTTCAGGGTCTCCAGCCTCGCCGCCAGCCAGTGCCCCAGGGGTTCGGTTTGGTGCCGGAGACAAATGTCACCTCGGTGCCAGGGGGATGGCTCCTGGCATGCCCCGTTCTCGGAAGGGAGGAGCGGGGGGTGCCCGGCGCTCGCTCGGTGTTTGGGGGATTTTCGGTGGAGTTCCCGTGGGTCCTTTCTCACGGGTCGCTCCCGCCGCGGGCAGAGCCGGCAGCTGCAGGCAGCGGAGGCAGGCTGCCGGCGGCAGGAGCACCGGTGCTCATGAGGGGTGCTTGGGCACGTCAAGGCTGAGTTTTGGGGGTGGCGGGAAGGAAGCCCAGCCGGCTCCCATGGGGCGAGCGTCCTCCCGGGCACGGGGAGAGGGGGGGCGGGCACCGACCCATTTATCAAGGTCACGGCCGTGGGCAGCGCAAAGCAGAGGCGATGTGACTATTTCTGAGAGCTGAGGGAACTTCACTGGCCTGATTCCCATAAATAAAACATGCAGGGAACAGCCCCTGCTCTGTCCTATTAATTCTGGACCCCAGAGGCCCGGCTCTGTGTGCATCCGGCAGCTCGGCATTGCCTGCTCTGCTCCCCTCTCTGGAGCCTGGCTGGGCTCAGAAAGGCTCGAAAGCCCCCGGTTTCCACAAAATGCCGAGTACGAGCGCTTTGAGGGCGCTTTACGGAAAACTCATTTGTTTTTTGAGACACAGAGCCGGCCGGGAAGGATGCTGGTGTGCGGGTGGGGTCGGGGAGCAGAGGACAGCCTCGGCCCGCTGCAGCCCCCAGCCCCGCTCCCCGGTTTCAAGGAGCCGGAGCTGTTTCCCCCCGCTGCCCTTCCCCACGTCCCAGTGAGCTGGGTGCCGGTGCCCCTCCGGCACCCCTCTGCCCCCGGGTGCTCCAGAAGCAGATGAGCTCACATCGGCTGGTTCCTCCAGCCCCTCACCGAAGGCATTAGCAGAACAAGGGAGTTTAATTATCTGGGTTTTCTTCTAGGAGGGCATGAACCTGTCTCTCTGTTGAATTTATCAATTGCCGCTAGATTTTATCTCTTGCTTTCAATTTGCTTGTGATGGTGTTTTCTGCACCGGGGGCATCATGTCAGCAGCTCCCCTCTTTGCACAGTACGGACACAGTAAATGATCTCACTCTTCCCTCCGTGGCGTCAGGTCCTGGGAGCTTCCTCTGACACCCACCCCACCCCACCCCACCCCCCCACCCACTGGTGCTCACGTTGCATTCGCATCTATTAACGACCGTGGCAATGCCCACCCGGCGCGGCGGCGGCGGAGCGAAAGCTGGAGAGCCGCCAGCACCGAGAGTGCCGCCAGCGCCGAGAGTGCGTCTTGCCCCGGGGCTCTGCTAATATCCATGGCCCCGCCAGTCATACCCAGAGATGAAGGGCCCCCATTTTCAAGTGACTCAGACTCACCCTTCCTTCCTCAGGAAAACCTGTGATCAGATAAAGCCATCAAACTATCTGGTAAGAATAAACAAGCTCGCATCTGCACGGATGCAGGCTATACCCCTTCTAACCCCTCGCAGAAAGAGGAGGCAACATGTCTGCTACCTTAACCCTGTCCTTAGGAGAGACACCTCCAGCCCTGGGAGGAGAAGTGGGGTTTGCTCGCGCGTGTGCAAGGCTGGGAGCTGCTCTCCTGGTCTAACCGCCCTTGCTGGAGGTTGGGAGAGTCAAATCCCAGCCGGCACCGACAGCGGCACAGGCACCGGCACAGCATCTCTCCATCCTCCCTTGTCCCACTGAGCTGTATCCGTGCTGCACCAGCAATAAATTCACGGAGAAAGCAAAGGTGCCCATGAGGGCGAGCAGAGGAGGAGCAGAGGGCGCTGCATGGGTGGAGGAGGAAGAGGGAGGGAGGAAAACGTTTAAAAAAAACCCGGCAACTGCCACCAGATGGGCAGCTGCCCCCGCGAAGGTGACGTGCTGGCAGGCGGAGGGGCTGGCGAGGAAAAGAGCAAAGGAAGGTGTGAAGATTTCCCTGCAGATTAAACCAAAACCACACTGCGTCTGCTGCTCACCAACGCAAGCCTGGGCAGGGAAAACAGAGTGGGTTTGGGGTTTGCTTGCACCCCCCGAGGGTCCCGGTCCGGCAGTGGCAGGACCCCCCCAGCTCCTCGCAGGTCTCAGCCCGGGGGGGCTCCGGGCCAGGGTGTTCCCACCCTGCCTGGGGGGTTTGCATGACACTGCAGGAGCCGGGAGCCCACGTCTGCCAGGGCAGCTCCGCTCCCCTCACCCCAAAAAACCCTCAGAGGCCAGAGAGGAAGGAGCGCAGTGCAAGGATGCGGCTGCAGGCGCTGGGGGAGGGTTACACCGGCAGCTTGGCAGCTCCGGTGCCGCCTTCTCCGGGAAAGGCAAAGATGGAGCGGGATCTGACGGAGGCGTGCAGAGGAGAGGCACTACGGGGCTGCTTGAACCTGTGCCGGGTCCGGCAGTCGGGGGCAGGAATCGAAGCTCAGGGTTGGTGTGGCAATGCTGGGAGCAGATAATGCAATGGAAGAGATTCCCAGAGGAGCAATAAAAGCAAGTGGGTTGGGTTTAGGAAAGCTGAGAAGAGAGCGGGGAAATTTTTGGAGGGGTTTGGAACTACTAAATCTGGGGGGAAAGAAAATAAAGAAGGCGTCTGTCTTCTTCGCCTGCATCCCTGCGCCACCCCCCAGAGAGCAGGGGCTCCCCCAGGCTTCGGGGGCAGCGGCATTTGTCCCTCTCCCTGGGAGCATCCCCCAACCTGGGAGCAGGTGCCGGCCCCACCAGCACAGCTCCGGCCGGGACCGGCTTCAGGGCTCAGCCAGACAGTGACTATTTTCCCATCCGATGGCTGAAATCGGGTCAGACACGACAGCCGGGCGAGAGGGCTCCTGCATGGGGCTGAGCACACGCGAGGGATGAAGGCGAGCAGAGGGGAGGCTGAATTCATCACTGCTGGTGCCTTGGTAACAGAGTCGAGCCCTGGGGGACATGGAGCCCTGCCTCCCCTGGACCCCCGCACCCCTCCGGACCGATATCCCCCTGACCACGGCCCCGGAGCGATGCTAGGCTCTGCCCATGCCCTGCCCTGCCTGACCGGAGAAGAGGAAACATCTTCCCGAGGGCGGCTGGCTCCGGGAGGGATTTTCCGCTGCCTGTTTGCCGTGTGCTGCCGGAGCCAGCCCGGCCCCTGCTCAGGTGCTGGATCTCCCTGGCTGTAATTTCATCCCTGGGCTCCCGTAACGGCTCCGGGGCCGTTACGACACGAGGGAAGTGACCGGGGCGCAGGTCCGAGCCCCGGCCCGGAGCTGCATCCGCCCGGCGCTTCCAGCCCAGCCTTATCTGGCGGCTCCCCCCGTGACTCCCCATTTTCCTCCTCTCCCCTCCTTTCCCCACCCCACCCCGCACACCCGGCGGCGCTTCCTGCAGCAGGCCGAGGGCTGGGGGCTGCGGGGCGCCCGGCGGGACCCCTCCCTGCCAACCCCGGCTCTGCCCAGATAGGAAATCCTGCGGGAGCCGAGGGCTGGGAACAGCGGCCGAGCTCTCCCCGGAGCCGGGCAGCACGGGGATTTCGGCTGCAGGTCGCGTCAGCCAGTCAGGCCGCTCCGGGCAGAGGGGGAAAGCCGGGGTGAGCAGGGAGAAACCCAGGGGGAGAGAGTGGAGATCACCGCGAAGTGCCGACGGCGGACATCCATCACCTACACACATGCCATTTACACCAACAAGAGGTTTTTTGCACTTAAATGAGCCGCTTTCCCGCCGGGAAGGGTGGGAGGAGAGGGCGGCTGCCGGCATCGCGGCAGGAAGATGCTGCCCACCATGATACACGGCCACCGGCGTGACCCCGAGAGCTCCCAGGTCCGTAGGAACCAGGCGTCGTCAGCACGGCTGCTCACAGAACGGCTCGGTGATGCTAAATACTATTAACTGCCTTTGAATAGCTTCTAATAGGAACTAATTTATTGACAGCCTCATCGCTCCTCATGACAAGCAATTTAATATAAATTCAAATATCGTGCCAAATGCTTCTGATTTACTTAAGAGCATTTTGTGGATGTTTTGCCGGGGTCCTCCTAACTTTTCTTGTTATTATTTTAGAATGGGAAGCACCCACAGAGATCTACCGCTAACCCCCCCGCCCCCAGCTCAGCTCCAGGCACTGCCCCGCGTGGGACCCCCAAATTTGGGCCCTCTGGGCAAATTCAGGACACTGGAGGTAAAACCAGAAAGAAGCATCAGAGCAGGAGCAAAACGAAGGCGAGCTCTCCATCCCTCCCGAGCGGAGCGGGGAACGGAGGTGGGGTTGATTCACCCAGCCAGGGCTGGACTGCGCCCCTGGAGCGTCAGCCCGAGCGCGGCATAAACGAGAGCAAAACTTGCCTTACCGTATTTAACCTAGCTAAACCTCGAACGTGGCCTGAAGCGTCAGGCGAACTACCAATTGCCTGACTAAACCCCAAACCACACTTCCCAGACTCCAGCAGTTATACATATTTTAACTGTTGCTTCTGCCTTTTTGAAGCGTAGCTCCGCTACACGCACTATTTATACAGATTGCATGAAACAAAGGACTCGCGTGCAGCCCTGCAATTTCTTTGGGTTCTGAAGAAAACAAAATCGTCGCAAACAGAGGGACATGTCCCAGCTAAATCTCTCTTAAACGCTGAGTAGTTTGAGGCGCTGTGGCAAAAAGGCTCGAGCTTAACCGAGAGCCAAATCAGACTTTGCAGGATGCCGGCGCTACGGGAATGTCCCCATTTGTGTCTCGCAACTATTGAAAGGAGAAATGGATTTGCCCGTTTCTAAAGGGGCTGGTGTGAGCCCCCGGGTGACGGCTGGGAAAGGTTGCAGGTGTGAAGGACGGCGATACCGGAGGAGGAAGGATCAAAATTTATTCTAAACGTGCCAGCGTTGTGCTGTTGCTCTCGGGAGGAAGCACGGCCCAGGCAGTGGTTCTTCCCAGATGTACAGAGGCGAACGTCAGCGAAGAGCTGCAAAAGGAGAAGATCTGGTTAAAGAGTACCATCCAAAACGCAGAGCGGTGAGCTGCTCCGGATCCGTACCTGGGAAAGGAGGAAACCTGTTAGAGGGGTGAAGTGCCAGAGCACTACGATATAAAATACAGCAGAAAGCAACCCTGAGAAGAGCCCAAGCTCACAAGAAGGAAAGCAGAGATCCCTTACTGCAGGAGGAGGGCGATGTCGGCGTAGTACAAAGTGATCTGCTTGAGCCTGGCCCCTTTGAGCACCGAAAAGATCAGTGGCTTCGGGGTGGGAATCAAAGGGGCCCCAGGTTGGCTCCAGGCTCCCAACGGGGTCTGCGGAACCAGAGTTTGGCTGCTGCTGGGCCACCCCAGGGAGGAGAGCAGGAGAGAGACGAGACAGAGCCAGGGCAGCAAGCTGGGGACGGTGGGGACGGAGCAGCCAGGAGAAGGTCTGGGGACAGAGCTTGCTTCTGTCCCCCCCTACACGCGCTCCTGCACCCCCCCCGTGCCATGGCCCCGGCACCTTCCATCCTTACCATCACCTACAGCCTTGGGTGAACCTAAACGAACACCCAGGAGCTGAACTCAGCCAGGCCACGAGGAGTTGGGAGTGGGGAGCGAATTTGGCAGCCTGGATGCTTCTCCACTTGAGAGGCTTTGAAAGGGAATGTATTTTTGGACCATTAAAGATCAACTGTTTCTGGCGCCGGCCAATCCCTTTCAAGAGCAGCACCAAAGGAGGTCAGTGGGATGCGGCTGGTCAAATACTTTGTACATGAACATCATCTCTCACCCCCTCAAGTATTTACAGACCTGAGAGCATTTCCTGCTGTTCCCCCCCGTTGAATATTTGGTGTCTCTGCTTTCTCTAGCAGGACGGTGCGGTGCGCCTCGGTTAGTGGTGAAGACGTGAAGGACCACCCCAGTGCCGCCCTTCGGTACTGAAAATAAAAACTAAAGCAGCACAATTGTGTTTAGTCACACAAATGGCAACAGATTTACCCGGCAAGCGGTGAAACAGCAGTGCACGATAATGAGAAAAAATATGCGGGGGTGGTGGTGGTGGTGGGGAGATGGGGTGGAAAGAGGGAGTTTTATTCTCCAGGGGTTTTTTGTAATCTTCATTCACCATATTTAGTAGGCTTGTGACTTGCCCTTGCTAGCTCACGGAGAATTCCCCCAAGTGTTTACTCCCACAACCTAGCAAATGCCTCAATACACATCATGGAAAAAATACAATCGACATCTTCACTCCCACTAGAGAAGGAATTCTAACTTGCCCGGCACAGACCGGGAGTATGTGCCTGCGAGAGAGACAAATACTGCTTCATTAGCTCGCCTCAGATGTGGTTTACTCCTCAAATGACCTGGTCAGGGCTGCACACCACCTCCCTCCCTTCCTTCACCTAAAGAACCGCCTGACCTTTGATCGGAGCAATAGGGACAGGAATGTGGGTCCTTTAACCCTTTCCTCCGACATCAGTGAGCTGCTCTAACTTGGTTAACAAAGTTGATGGTCCCAGGATTTTCAGGGATCCAGAGCTGCCGTGAGGAGCAGAGCCCTTCCAAACGTCTTTCTTCCTGCTGTCGTTAGGGAAGAACAGGCTTCGGTGATGGAGATCCGTGTCTACCGAGTACAGAACGTGGAAACAAAAGGGGGATCGCTGCGAGCTCGGGATTTTTTTGCACCTCTATTTCAAAGCACAAAACTTTTGTAGGGGAAAAAAACCAGAGTAATTAGGCCACTTGGGTGTTCTCAACGTGCTTCCAAACTGACCACATGGCAAGGACGCACAAGAACTCATTTTAATTTGTCAAATGCAAAATCTCCTACAACTGAGATACGTACAAGGTAGAGCGGAGCTGGAGAGAGGAGCTGGAATGAGAACGCTTCAGAATTACGGACGATTTTGCAAATGGGATGCGGTACGAACGCAGCAACCCAGGCAGCTTTCCTCTATCGCCGTTCCCCGGTCCGGCCCCACCTTACCCTGGCACAGGGGACAGCGGGAGGACGGTGCACGCGAGGGCCGGCTTATTAGCAGCGGTACGGTCTCCGAGATTGTCTAGTGGGCGATCACAGGCGTGCAGGGACGCAGAGCAAGGCGGCAGAACTGAACGACATGCGCGCAAGTCCGCGTGCGCTTAACTTGCGCAGCCAGTGACGACGACTAGCCACTAAGCATTGGCACGCGGCTTCAGCGTGGCTGTGCCGCTGGCTGGGGGTACGTTCGAGCGCTCGCACGCTCTTCGTAAAGAAAGCAAAGGGAACGCGTCGGGGCGATTCCAAACTCTCTTGTGCTACAGGAATATGACTTTTACCTGTTCCCCCAGTGCTAAAAACTATCAGCGGTGCGATTAAAGTCCTCACCTCCAGCAGTCTCTGCCTTGATGAAATCTGTGACATGGTGGCGTGCAAAGGACGTCGACTTGGGCTGGAAACACGCGGTCTGTAATCCCTGACATTTCTCTGAAGAGGTGCATCGTTATGCTCTTAACCTCTGCTTTGCGCATCTTGTTTATGGTGCTTAGCACACAAAAAATCACACGAACTACCCCGATTTTTCCTCCAGCTCATCTTTTTTCCTATTCTCTTCTTTTTTCCACGCATGTTCTTTCCTTCTTCATGAGGAGAAACCGCCCCTCTTCTAAGGACAGGCTGAGTAATTGCAGTGTTTACCTAAAATAGAACACAAACTTCGAATTAAAGGAGGGCGGGGGGAGTGTGATTGGCAAAAGCATATTAAACCTTTTCAAGTCTCCTGAAATCCTTTGTGCGGAACAGCTTTGGGAAACTCGGCCTGCCGCCACCCTCCCCCTCTTGGAGAGCGTTCCCCAGGGCAGTGCCCAGGCTGCAGCTGCTGCTGCTCTGGGGGAGTCAGCCCAGCCTGACACACAAATAAATACTACATAAATAAATACTTTCTTCCAACAAAGACCCGAGAAAGAAAAGCTGGGTAGGAGGAGAGGAAGGGAACGTACGTGCTGAACCTGAGGAGCTTTGGGATGGCAGGGGGAGCTCGGTCTCAAATACGGAGGAGCGAGGAAAGGCAGGAGAGCTTGTAGCTGCAACCAGGTATAATATAGATTTTATGCAAAATAGATATATTTGCATAACGATATAGCTCCATTTTCAGTCAGCCCCTCTAACCTTCAGTCAGCCCCTCTAACCTTCACATTTCAGCGTGGAGCCTAAAAAAAAGAAAGACTTAAAGCACAGAAGGATTTAACACCTGCAGGCGCAGGGGGGATAGCGTCACATGAAAACCGGCTTGAGCATTTAGGGTGGAAAAGGGATTTTGGCTGTTTAGTTCCGGTGCTCTTCACCCACAGGTGACAGAGACTGGAAAATGTGCGTACGACGAGGCGAAGACGCGGGATTGTGTGTGCAGAAAGAGCAGGTGGCAGCGGGAAACCCCACCTGGCGACGATTTCGTGTTGCTTAGGTCTAAGAAATTGCGTCCTTCGTCGTATTCACAGACAACTTCTGCAAAGTCTTCATTTGCATTTTAATGGAGCTCTTTCTAGGAAGGCGCTGCTTGGACTCTGTCGCAATATAAAGTAAAGAGGTAATTTAAAACATGCTGGAGTTAAAAGACATTTCATTTTCATTAATCAGGTTTATTCTCAGTCTTTTCAAAATTAAAGGTATTTAGGGTATGTAGGAGGAAATGGGGGGGAGGAAAACACATGACGGAACATCTGTTTATTTAAGTTACAGATTAAAAAGTGGAAAATACAGGTTTTGTGAGGGGACGTCCTAGAGATTAAAAGCACCTTGTAGAAATGGATTTGAATAGAGTAGGCATAAAAGTCGACGCTGAGGTTTCAACAGTAGGTCTGCCTACTTGAAAGCCAGAGGTGAAGAAAATATATAGGATGAGGGAAAGGAAACCACGGAGGAAATTTTTAAACCTTAGGCACGCAATTATCCGGGCAATTACTGTGATTACACACCTAAGTCGGTTAACTCTGCAAACAAATGGCCAACCCAAGTTACTCGTATGTGTACTTCCCCAATTTTGGGCACAATCATAGTATGCAAATATTGATAAGCAGTTTGAAAACATTTTATCTGCTGGACCAGCTCCTGCTTTCACAATCCAGCAACCGCACAGATTTCAAGAACGATTCCCTCGCTCGCCACAGCTATCGTACGGTCGGCGTTGGCTTCTTCCACGCTCCAGACCTATCCTGTCCTGTTAAGCTCTGTCCTTTGAAATATAGGGCAGTTTCTGTCAGATCCTTCAGCACGACACTCAAAAGGGCAAAACCCTGCCCTCTGTTGCAAGAAGAGGTTTCTCATCCCCGGATCTGACGGCACCCTGCACCGACGAGTAACTGTGATCTCCGTTCGCAGTGGCAGACCCTCATCCTCCAGACCCCCAGCCATGCTCTCCGGCCATTAAGCCGGGCCGGCGCCCTGCTGCCCGGTGAAGTCGGGGGGGGGGGCTCTGAAGTCTGCAGATCTTTTCTTTTTTTCAAGAGGGTTGTGTGAAATACAGCTTATTTCTTAAGAGAGCGGAAAAGTGACTTTTTTTCCCCCCGCAAGGTGCCGAGGAGGCTGCATCACAGCCCGGGCAGCGTCCCAGCGCCGCCGGCAGCGCAGGCTCCCATGACGAGCAAACCCCCGTCCTTCACCCCGGCTGCTCCTCGCCCTGGCCCGGGCGTGGCTCCCGGGGAGGCCGCGGTGGGCCTGAGGGGATGCACCCCGACGAGGGGAGACAGCCGGCCGCGGCGGCGCCCCGCGCCCCGCCCCCCCCCCTTCCCTTTTAGGGCCAGGCGCACCTGCCGCCGCAGCAAAGCGAGGCAGGAGCCGCCCGAGGGGCCCCAGACGGCCCCGGGGCGGCGGCCGGTCCGGAACGGGACCGGGGCAGAGCCGCCCGCCCGCCCTCCGCCTCAGCCCTGTCACCGCGCCGTCCCGTCGTGCCCCGCGCAGGCGAGCCCGGGCGCGCGCCCCCGCCCTCCCTCACTTCCGGTGTCCGGCAGTGGCAGAGCCGGCGGCGGCGCCCCCGCTCCCCCGGCGCAAGGGGGGGGGGGGGGGGCGGGCGGGGGGAAGGGGGCGGGGAAAAGGGGCGGTGCTTACGGAGGCCCGTTGCCGGCCGCCGCCCAATCATCGGCTGCCGGCGGGGGAGAGGGGGCGGGGAGAGCGCCGGCACGCGCCGCGCGGCACCGCCCCCCCGCCCGCCGCGGGCTCGCGCCCCGCGCGCCCGAGGGAGCGGCGGGAGCGCGCCCGGGCGCCCCCCCCCGCCTCCCCCCTCCGCCGGCTTCTCCCCCCCCCCCCCTCCTCCGCCCTCCTCCCCCCTTCCCCTTCCCCTCCCCACCCGGGAGGAGAGGCACGGAGTGACCGACGGAGCCAGAGCTCCGGCCGCTCCGAGACCCCGCTCTCCTCCATGGGGCCCAGGTAAGCGCGCCGCCCCCCGCCCCCTGAGGCGAGCGGGGGGTCGCCATGGCCGCCCGCCCCCTGAGGCGGCAGCGGCGGGCCGCCCCCATCCCCGCGGCCGCCCTGAGGCGAGGCGAGGCGGGCAGCGCTCCGGGGGCGGCGGGGAGCCCCCCCCCCCCGCTGCTCCCGCACCGCCGCCTCGTTTATTATCATCGTTATTATCTCCCCCCCCACCCCGGCACCCTCCTCCGCCTCGGGCAGAGCCCGCCGCCCGCCGCGGGGGGAGCGGGGGCCGATCGCTCCCTGCCCGCGGAGGGGGCACGGTGTCTTCTCTGGGACGCGATGTCTTATTTGGTGTGGGTGGATGGCTTAACTTGGTAAGTGGCAGGGTTTAACCCCCCTCCCCCGGCCCTCCCCTCCCCTCGCTCCTCCGCCCGCCCCCCCCCCCCCCCCCCCCCGTAACCTCCAAAAGGGGAATTTTCCAGCTGGTAATTTCTGCTGCGTCAACACCCAGCTCAAGGGAGAGGAGAAGAGACAAGGGGGCATTTTAACAGCAGCTCCACTTGCGAATAGCCAGCCTCAATCCCGGCTCCAGCATTAAAACCCTTTCCGCCCCCTAAAAACCAGCATCCGTGCAAGTTGGACCAAGAGTTTGTCAGGAGTGTGGTTCAAAACTGCTTGGAAAAAGGGATGAGGTAATAATACTGGTGAAGCATGTTGTATTTCTCTCTTTCTGCCTGTCTCTCTCTCTCTCTTTCTCCCTCTCCTCTTTCTTTTTTTTTTTTTTTTTTTTTTTTTTTTAAAAGCCAGGCCTGTTTTGGGTTATTGTCTCCCCCTAAAGCCAGACATAGATCGCCTGGCCTTGCCTCCATTTTAATTGCAGGCTGAAATGGGGGAAGTGACCCTCTTTTTTTTAAAAAAAAAAACAAAAAAACCAACCACCAACAAACAAAAAGACCCCTTGAAAAAATAATGCTGTTCCTTTGGGGGGATATAGGTGGTTTTTCACAAGGCTGTAACAAGTGCAAAAGTGGCTGGAAATGTTTTCTGTCATGCTGGGAAACTAGTGAGGTGTCCTCCCCCCTCCCCAGAAGAAAGTGTTTGTAAAATCTGGCCGAGGGGAGAAGGAGAGGTGCTGTGAAAGGTGCTGGTAAAAGAAGGGGTTGTGCTGCTGGATTGCCTTTGTGTCTCTCTAAATAGACATGTCAGTTCCCAAAGTAATACAAGTAGTGTCTGATAACTCAATCCCAGATGACAAATAGAGAATGGAGCAGATTTTCAGGACTGTAATAGTGGGAGGATTTCTCTTTTGAAACGGAGGAAAAAATCCGTTGGTACCTCCTGAGGAGGTTCTTCGCCGGCGCGGTATTGTGAAGCTGAGCGTTCGGAAGAAATCCAGAGATACAAACCGATATTTATTTATTTTTACACCTGACAGGGGAAAGATAAACAAAGGAGAGTTTAACAGCTCTTTAATGAATTCCTCATGCCTTTTATTTTGCAATCTCAATGATTCATTTGGCAAGCTTTACAGGGCCGGATTATTATCAGCATTATTTAAAGCCATGCTAATTAGGAGATGTGTTTTGCAAACAGTGGTATTGTAGACACCTGTACCGAAGTTCTTGCATGCATTTTAATTGCATCACTGCTATCATTTTTAGGATTTAGTCACTGTAATGTAGATCTAGGTCTCAGTTCTTGAACTCGATCAAGTGTTTATTACAAGTGTGGATTCTCTGTGTATGTGGAGCAGCTCTGCTTCTAATGCATTAAATGTATTTTCTCAAAAAGGAGGAGGAGTATTTTTTTTAATTCTTTTTTCTTTGGGGATTTAAAGGAAAAGCTACGTTATCCAAGAAGAGTGAGGAAAAACGTAATTTTGAGGAAGAAGCTTGCTGTGACTGGATAGCTCTTCCACTTTTATCAATACCTTGCTTGAACATTCTATGTTTTTATAGCATCTTTTAATTGGAAATAAAATTTGACTTTCCCCTTCTAAATTCCGTCTGACTTCTCTCACTGTTTGTCAGGTTTTATATTTTGAAATCCTTAGTGATGGAAAAAATGGGTGGAGTGTATTATTAGTCACAATATTTTCAACATGTGGTGAGGAATTATAGCTTTAAGGTGTTTTTTGGGAACTGACAAGAAATGGGTAGAGGAGCCTGCCCCATGGGCTGGAGGGAGAGCTACAAAACGGTATTTAGGGGAGCTCCCAAACATACGTTCCTGAAAAATATTATGTGGTTGGGTACGCTAGTGGGATAACTGTAACTGAAATAGAAAACTAGTCTTTTGTTTTTGATGCAGCCTGTCCAGGAGGGGGAAACTCACTCACAGCTAAACTTCTCTTGCAGTTGTTTTCATAGACTCTATGTTAGCTCTGGTGTAATTGAGTCGATTTTAGTATGGTACCCAAAAATGGGGTATTCTAATAATTCTAACATTAGGTGTTTATTCATATACTTTAAATGCTGCTTCATTCTAGAGTGTGTAGGATTGAGCCTTTGAAAACATGACCTGTACACGGGGTTCTTGGAGACTGAAGAAAATGGGCCACTTTCTCCCCGTGGTCTTTGTTTTCTGGGACAGTTGTACAACAGTGGATATGTTCTTTGCAAGAGGATTTTTTTTTTTTTTAATAACTGGAAGTGCTTAGAGGAAAACCAGTTTAGCAGCCCCCTCTCCCCAGCAGTCCTCTGTCGAAAGGAAAAATGCCTCGTGTTTGAAAGATGTGTTATTTGCTGTTAATACGCCTGGTTTTCCTCCGGTAACGTGTTGTGTTGCTGTGAGGTTGAGCGTATTCTTTTTGTCTTTGCTGTCCACTTGTGTGGATTTTTTTTAGATACGTGTTTTTGAAGTTTCTAAGCAAAGTTTCCTGTCCTCCCAGCAGCGCAGCAGCAGGCTAACACCCAATCCAAACTGTTAGTGCTTGCTTTCAGAGCAGAATTATTTCATAAACAGCTCAACCTTTCCCAGGACATTTTTCCCTTCGTGTTCTTGCTGGTTTTACTGGCTGCTCCAGAGCACTCTGTAATGCTCTCTAGACTCCCCCTAAATTGGTGAAAAGCATTCACAGGGGTTTTCCTTGCTCCTGTGTGCTTAGTTTAATGGGCAAACAAAAGGGCAAAGAGAGGGCTTAGTTTAAGTCTTTGAAGAGCTACCTGCAGTTGTAATGGTTATCCCACATGTCCGTTATAATTCCCAGGAGCCGGCGGTTCGTCTCCATTCCTGGCTGCGGGCATTACGCTAGAAAATTCTGACGCCTTGCACAAAAGGATTAATACCGTGTTTATATTTTGCTTCTGGCTTACGACTGGCTTGAATGTTTTTAAGTGCGTAGCTTACCTGTGTTTTGTGTGTGTGATATTTGAAACTTAAAATGTAATAATAGTGAAAGCAAGCACGCTGTGGGGTTGCCTGTAGATAGCAGGGGTCACATTAGGCGAGAGTACAAGCACCTACCACGGCTGTGAGATAGAGGGAGGTATTTGGTCTGCGTGAAGTACTGCGATCTTACTCCTCGCCTAAGGATCTCCATGAGCATTTTTATGATATTTTGGTCAAGTACAATGGCAGTCAGGACTCCAGTGTTAAAATTTGTTGCTTCAAAACTTCGCTTTATTCCTTCTTGAGGACTTTTTGTTTTGCTAGGCGATGTGTTTGTGTTACAGCCCCCTTAAATACAACCTTCGGTAGCTGGTTGTCTCAATTCCCTCTGGATCTTTAGTCCTTTAGGCAGGATGAGAAATAAAAGCGTGCATCGCTTGTTGCGGGACTTCTTTCACTTGAGTTGCAAGAGGGAGGAATCTCAACTTCCCTAAACAGCTCAATAGCTTTCTGGTTCGTGCTGCCTTGGTGTATTTGGATGCACAAGGATGTCCAGTTTGTAGGGGTAGCTGCTTGGGATTCAGTTCCCATCCTATAGCTGTTGATTGAACGTGCTGGTGTCATAACTGCTTTTTATCAGTTTCGCCTTCTGTGAAACGGGTGCCGGGGTTTACTCAGCTCTTCCAGAACATTTTCTAATATACTGATGAAAAATCATAGTTGTGCTAAAAACACTTATTCTTCATAAATGCAAACTAGTGTGAAGTCCTCACTGCGTTTCCTACGAGATAACGGTGGAGTTCAGAGGCCCGTGGGTGGGGTTTTCTGTCCCTTACCAAGTTAGCTGTGGTGCAGTTATTTTCTGAACGGTTGCTTTAACTTTCTTTCATACCCCTATATTTAAGAAACATCGGTTTGTGTTTTGACTGCTGTTGAAACCTTGGTTTTGAATAGCTTCTGAGTGCTTCTCAGGCAGGATGAGATCCTTGACGGTAATTTCGAATTAGGTGGAAATGTGTTCCACTTTGCGGTGTTTTGTTGTGCGTAGGTAAGGATGCACGTGTGCATTGGAACGAGCAGTGCAGCTGCGGAGAGGAGCAGTAGCTTTGCTGAAATGTAACAGGTAGATGCCGAGTTAGAGCTGAAACTCACCTTTTTGCCTTGCTTTTTGGGGATGTGGCTCGCTTTTATTCCAGCCCATACAGCGGTGATCCCTTCTGTCCTGTTGCTCGCTTGGCTTGTGTAAGCAGTCAGGAAGAAAAACGTTCTGCAGATGTTGGAGGCTGCCTAGCGTTCGCTTTATAGCAAAACTGAGTTGGGGTCTCCTGTAATGGAGGGAGGCAACGAGGCGTCAGAAATATTCTACAAACGCAGCGACTAGCTTGTGTATGGATTAAAATAAACTTAGTAACAAGAATGTCAGAGTGTGTGCCAGGAACTTAGCGGCTTAAGAACCCTACTTAGAACAGTGAGTAGGGTTTTACATATCAAAGAATATGTTTATACCTGTGAATACTTAAATACATAGTTATCTTTCCTAATTATTTCCTCCTTATGTGTTGAACAAACTGCTTATTCCATCCAAGCGAGTTTGCTTCCTGCTATCTCTCACCTTGTGATGAAGAACTCTGCAGAAAGAGTTGATATTTCAGTCGGTTACCTCACTCTCTTTGAGGAGAGGGTTAAACAAAATTTGCACCTTTTGCACTAATACACCATTGGAGGAAACACCTTTCTGACTAGTGCTCAAATCATGCTCTGAAAGAGAAGAATCGATGGTCTGTATTAGCCATTAGGTGCTTAAAATACCCAAACCTGACACCAACTAATTTAAGTACTGATAAACGAAGTAGTCAGGATGCAGTACTCCTAAAAGTCCTGCCACTATAGTATTGGAGAATGAGGTGGTGGCTAAATATAAAACTAGCTTATTGACTTCCTTCTTATTGCCACTGTATCCTTCTTGGCTTCAATCCACTTCTTTTTTTCTTTTTTTTTTAAATAATAGTTGATCAAATCTGGATTATGAGATTTATACTAAAAAGTAAAAAGGGATACGTACCCAAGGCACTAAGTGCTTGTACCACGAGTTACACAAATGAAATTAGATTGTTCACAGAGCACCTCGTATGTTATCTTTAGTTATGCACTGGTTAATTTTTTTTTTTACTCTTGGATTATTCCCGACTCCTTACGTTTCCTTTAGGTGCTCTTTCCCTCGGTTACTCCCACTGCTATACTTCTCTTTAAAAATTACCTCATGATTCTTCCTCCTTCTTTGGCTCCCTCCTTTTTTACGTACTGAGTTTGGGAACTTTAGCAAAGATCCCCTAGTTAAAAAGCCAAAAACCAATGAGAAAGTTTTGGGGGAACTGTTCTTCAGGGCAATTCCCAGTGTGATTTGCCCTTGCAGTTCTTTAATCCTCTTTTTTTTTAAGGTGCTTTTTATGGTATTTTTTGGCTAATAGATGCACAAGGGCAAAGTCTTTTGCTTAGAGTTCTTTTGTGACTGTCTTTTCTTTTAAGCGGAAGCTTAAGATCTTGTAGGAGCTAATGGCACTTGGACAGGTAAGTGTCATACTAGCCACAGGCATTTGGATTTTTTCAGGTTGTTTTTTAATCTTCACTGCTAGAGTAGCAGATATATCTGTAGCTAAATTCTTACTTTTTTTTTTTTTTATATTGCCAGACTTCTCAAGCCTGGTACCCTGTAAGATACTTGTTTTTTAAGTGCTGGCTAGCTCTTCCATGTTCTTACTGCGTTCTGCAAGGTCCGTGGCACGGGTAGTGTTGGATCTGTTCTTCTCTTGGTGCGACCCGATGAGAGAGAGAACAAAAATAGGGGAATGTTAGAGCAACTGTTTTCTGTACTGTGATGGAGAGCGAGGATGGAGAGACATGCACATGGACCGAGTTGGAAGTTACGGGGAAATGAGTAAGTGAAATGCAGAGGAAATACAAAGAAATACTACTGCAAGTAAGCATTTTGAACTAGAGCGTGCACCTAGTGCCCTGTAAGGAAAGGTGCATCCTGTTGTATTAGCAAATTGTTACCAGTTGGAATATTGTATTTCAGGCTGCGTAGCTTTTACAGGCATGGGAAATAAAACTTCTACCTTCTGTTAGGTATTTGCATCTTTTTCTGTATCTTTGTGGGTTTTCTTTTTTCAAAATTTTAAAATTTTGTAAGAGGAACAAACCGCTTTACTTAGTACTTTTGTGCACACTGTTCTTTAACTTGAGGGCGACACTGGCTTTTGAAGGCTGTGATTCAGTCGAGTTGGGTGGGAACAGAACTCAAATATCTTACTTTTGTACAATGTGGGCGCCTAATTTTTCTGTAACCTTAGGCAAATATTTTGGTTTGGAGGGGAATCACTGTAACTGTGAGGTTAGATTAATACTAACCCCATTTAAAGTGTGTTGCAGAAACATTAACTGAAACTTTATGATGTTAACTAGAACAAACAATATTGTTAAAATTGTTTGAAATACTCATACAAAGTACTGGTTTTTACAGTGACTTCTTCAGAGCACTTCTGTTGAAGCACAGTCAGAAGTTGTTAATAGTCTTAAAATTTGTATGTTAAACTCTAACTTAACACAAGAGCTAAATAATTTCTCCTAGATGTCAGAATATTTCTTGTTTGAAATGGCAAACAGTGTTGTAAATGTGCAGTTATTTTAACTGTTGCTTGTAATTATGTGATACTGAAGGTTTTTGTATTAAGTTAAAGTTTAGATTTTAATTTTTGCCTCCTATTCTGTCCATTCCCCAAATACAGGACATCTGATGAACCTTGTGGAGCTCGTTACCAGAGACCATTCTCCTCTATTCATTAAACCATGCACTATCCAGCTGTGAAACATCGTGACGTTTATTTTTGCTGACAGAAAACATTTTCAAGTATTGGTAAGTTCTCAGCATTTAAAGGTATTTTTGTGATGTGGTAAGGGAAAGAGAAAGAGTAGCTGGAGATAACATTGTCATGAGGACTTACAGTTCTTTATAAAATCTGACTTAACATTGATAACAAAGGCTGGTTTAGAAACCTTGCCCAGCTGCAAAAGCTGAAGAAATACCTCTGGCTATTCTGCTGCTCCTACCTTGTGGTAGGGCTGCCTCCATTAATCATGGTCACTTGGTTCTTTCTGTTTGATTAGAAGAGGAAAACAGGTGCAGAGCTCAAAGCAAGAAGAAAAAATGCAGAGCAGTGCAAAATAGTATGGGTCTCAGCTTTACCATTCTTACCAGGCTATTCTGGCTCATTTTGTGACTCTGGGGCAGAGGTGTAAATGAGAGTCTTAACAGCAGCAGTCCTAAGACTAAGTGAAAATACGTATAACTTTTACACTTTGCTAACAAAGTAATTTCCCATGTGTCTGTGATGGTCTGGCTCCCTCACTCCCCCACCTTATTTTTTTTAACTGTCTAAATAACAGGACTAAAAAGAGCTAGCCAGAACAATTGCTATGGAGAAGCAATCAGAATTAGAGAAAGGCAAGGCTTGGCAGTCTGAAATAGAAATTGAGAACAAGGTCAGTGGTATTTGCTTCAATTGGGTCATATTTGTTTTCAAGATTTTCACAGTTCTGCTTGTTGCCATAAGAATGCTTGGATTTTCCTTATTACTTCATTTCTTTATTAGATACGTTATTTCACCGTTTATAATGACATTAGTTCGTATTGGAAGAGCTTTCTTAATTTTTATCTTCTGATGTTTTCTTTCACAATCTGTTACTACAGAAGGTCAGTCTTGAAATCAACAGTATTTATAGCTTATTTTTGCTAAGAGAGCTAATCTGTATGCTGAAGATGTCTGAAATACAGAGATCAGAAATATATGGCAAATACTTTGCTGGAATGACTAACAGTATATAAACAGTATAAAGTTTTGAATAAAGTGTAGTCAGAAGTTTTAGTTGAAGTTAAATGTTGCAAGTGTAGTGAATATGCTATTCTGAAGAAAATAAAGTCTGTTTTGTATAAGAAAAACAGGTGTATGAGATGATAGTTACAGTGGATGTGTCCTCAGACGAAAACCCCCCTTGGTGTAGATGAACTATTCCTATTCTTTATACCTTGTAATCATAAACGTTAGTATTTTATCTGAGAAGCCTATCTGTGAAGGAGCCTTACTGTACCTAAGTATCTACCTTTTACACAGAATTTTCAAAATCTTGGGATTGTTTAGTCTCTTAACCTAGAATGGTGTCAGCCTGTAGAAACTGGCCGTTAGACGTTTCAAGAGGAAATTCGCTTGAATATTCCATTGGAAACTTGATTTTTTTTTTTTTTTCCAGGAGTTGTATTGGTAGCTTTTTAACCTCAGTGTTTTATAGGTCAGACAAGGTGAACTAGTGCCCTTCAGGCCACAAACGTCTCTTTAAAAAGTCATTAAAGTGAGAATGTTTTGAAAAGCTACCAAACAGGAAACACTGTTGTTTCAAGGATCTGTTTGAAGTTTTTGTATCTAAAATTAGACTTTTTTTTTCCCATACTTTAAGAAGTAACTCTTGCTTATATTATTGCAAAAAGGTAACCGGGATTTAATTACCTGCAATGTATTGGTACGCTTTGAGTTAACATTTTTTGGGGTTCATTGTCATAAAAAGGGGTGTTATAACTGAGTTTAGAGGGAAAGCACTTAAAAATGTATCACCGTTGTTCAGTAATCTTGTAGTTTAATGCTAATAACTTCTTCTGGTTTTGTTTTTTATCATAGTTCTGTCTTTCTCCTACAAGAGTTCATACCAGTGCTATTGGAAGGTCGCAGAAAAGTGCACTACCTGTGCTGCCCTAGGGCTGTTGATGTCCTCAGCTGTTGTAGGAGAAACACTAGACCTGGAACCCAGTTTGTTACTGGTAAGAAGTAATTGTCTTGCATTTTATTTTTTTGTTTAATATTAGAGTTTGCATGCCTTCTCTAACAAAATCACTAAAAATGTTTTCACTGCTTATTACTTTAAGAACACTATAGCAAAACGTGCATCTTTGGTCTTCCCCCCTCCTCCCCCTCCTATTTTTAACTTTACAGTTTCTAAATTTCTAACTCTAATTTCTAATTGCCCTCCTTCCAAAATGTGGAGGCTAACAGTTTTCCCTCAGCTTTCATTTTCAGTCCTGGTTTTCTCTTGAAATTCTTCATGCGGTCAGAGCTAATGAAGGTTAATAAATGGATTTTTCTAAGATACCTTCAGAAATTCTGTCTTTTGGCTGCACTTTTGTAGTGTGCAGCTTCTGCACGCTGTAGCGGGCCCCGTAACATCAGGTAGATGGTTTGACAGGTCAAAGGCCAAAGCCAAGTCTCTAGTTTGAAGTTCCGGAGTAGAGAGTGAAATGTTGAATGAAAGCTCCCTGTTATTTTATGTTCTGCTTACTGGCGTTAGATTTTTGTTTGTGGTTTGTGTTTGGATTGCAGAAACAAAGCTTTGATGATATGAATGACTAGAAGTGTGTAGTGTTTTGCATGTCCTTATGCTTTTTGCTGAAACTGGCCTTTTAATTCCTAATTGCATTCAGATCTATGTATTTTCATGGTAGAAGCAATTTTAAACTGAAGAAGCCTTAAATGTATTGTATTTCCTGACTAAATCTAACCTGGACAGACGGGGAGTTGAGGTCCCTTTGCCTGCTCTGAGAACCAGTGGTTCGAGCAAGGGATTTCTTTGCCGGTGTGTTATAGCTACTGAAGGTGTAATGCTTGCCCTGCTGCGGTTTGAACTTTACTATCCAGAAAGTCTGTGAGTAGCTACTACAGAGATGCTAAACGGAGATGTTGTTTTAATGTTGTCGATGATGGGGCAGCGTTGGCTTGAAACTGGAGAAATTTTAGTGAATCCTCATCAGTCAGATTTTAATTAAATACTGGCAGGGGCTTGTGGTGTTTTGTTTTGTTTTTTTTCCCTACAGTCATTGAGAATTGAGTGGGCTTCTCAAATCTGATAATAAAAGTATGACTAGTTCGGGGTTTTTTAAGTTCACTGAAAATCGTTTGCCTCCCAAATTCTTGCCTTTTCTGTAATTCTATAGTATTTCTCAAACTGAATGACGAAACCTTTATTTTCTTCCTGTGACTCCTAACCCATAAGGTTGAACATGCGCTGTTGGGCTGTAATTAAACATTCTCATCCTCAGTCATAAGGGAAAAGTGGTACGCTGTTGTTTTCATGAAACCGTGAGTTGTGAGTAACCTCTTTGGCCCAAGGGTCTGGTTTGGTCTGTTTACAAACATCTGCCTGTTTCTCTTTGAATTCAGAGTTGTGGTTGGAATGACCAACTTAAACAACGAACGATCAGTTTCGTGAACCAGAACAGGGTAGAAGAGTTTCTTTTTTGGCAACCATTCATTTTCATAAGCTGTTACTTGCATCTACTTTGAACAAAGCTGAACATACGAATATAGTTTTGGGGTATCTAGTATCAAGAAATTAAAACTCTTCTAGAATTGTGTGCTGCTCTTCTTCAAGCACACTTATGAGAAAACACTTTACTTCCGGAGATTTGTACTTGTAAAGCTCGTGAGCAGTGTCTTTGCAGGGAGTTACCATCCATTAATATCCCGAGTCTTCTGCTTGCTCTCTTATTTAGGAGAATAAGTACAGGTACTGTCCTTTTCAGTTGCCAAGGTTACGTCAGGCTTTTTGTTCTCCGTTCTTCTCAGCACAGGGCACATGCATAGGAGGAATCCTATGCATTTCTGTTGTCTTTAATTGGATAAAAGTGAAACTCGTATACACACTGTGTCGTCTTGTGCAAGGAGGCGTTTCGAGCCCAATCTCACCTTACAGAGCTCCGTTGCAGAGGAATTTGAAAAATGTTGGAATGTCTTGGGAGTGGAGACATGGACAGGACACAGGGGAAGCAGAGAATTGGGGTGTGTTTGTTGGTTTTTTGTATAATAAACCATTGGAGTGAATTTGAGTTCTTCCTTAATCTGTTTTTACTTTTCTCTGAAGGGAGAGGGGGGAGGAAGCAACGCATTTTTGGTTAAATTCCAGTTGGCCTGTTTTCTCTAGGGAGCATCAAGTGGCTGGTGGAGGAGTGCACTAGTGAATATTTTGGTATTCTATAACTTGTGTCCTTAGTATTAAGTGTAGAAACACGTTTAGAAAATTGTAGTAGACTAAATGTCATGTAGTTTAAATTTTTCATTTGCTTATATATATTCTGAGAGAGCAAAAAGTAAACAAACAAACAAAAACCCAAAAAAACCCCTCTAGTCCTTCCCCCCCCCCATTTTCCTTCTGAGTGGAGGGAGTTTATTTTTATCCCCACTATGTCCCAGGGAACTGTACTGTAGAGGCTTTCATCTGTGCACTGCATTTCTTGTCTGTGGCTTTTTGTCAAAATTCAAATAATGCACTGAGTTTTAAATGCAACGAATTTGTACCCCTTAATTTTACTGGTGTTAAGGTTTTGGTCAGGAGACTTACTATGGGTACGTATACTGAGAGGTTGGCTTTGTAAGTATTACTGGTTACTCTTCTTAAAACCTGTCCAACAGTAGGTGAAGACTGTATTTATTTAGACTCTTATTATGTCATCAGGTGATATTTTCATGTTCAAATAACTGTACTGATAGTGTAAAATAAACAGGTTTCATAGATGCGATATTTGAAGAACTAGGTTCATTCTAGCTAGGGTTAAAGATTATATAAATTATTAATGCTTACTTTAAGACGAGGTTTTTGACAACATGAAAAATAAAAAGCTGGCCTGTACCTTGACAGAAGTTTGCATGAAAGTGATTATTAAATCTGCTCATGTTTTGTTCTTTTTGCTGTTACATGCAAGTGGTGTTTGTTTAGGGACAGTTTTTTTTAGTTATTTTTGGAAAAGTAATAGACTTGAATTACTGTACTGTCTGCGAATTGACTTACGAAGGAGGCCTGATCTGCTAAAATTTATTTTGTGGAAAATCTACAGATGAGCTTTCATGGTTCATTGGCTTCTTGGAAAGCTGTGTTGTGGCCGTGTGCTGTCATCGCAGGCCCAGGCCTAAAGGATTTTAGTAGGTGCTCAACTTTGAAATCCTTCAGTGTACTAAAAAGACTTGAGATAAAACAAATAATATGTCATTGATCTTCGAGGTCCGTTTCTACTCTCCGCAGTTCATTCCATCTTTACCATGCTTCCACAAGAAGTTTGAAGGGTACTGCTTTTCTGAAGAAATCTTTCCACAGCATCTTTTAAGTGGAGAAAAATATCGTTACCAGGAAAAGGGAAAAAAAACCCAAACCAACAACAAGCCACAAAACAGCATGTAAAATTGGAACACAAGAGCACAGGGTTTTGAAGCTTCCTGAATTTTTAACTACTAGCAAATTGCCTTAAATTTAACTTGGATTAATTCCCTAGTGATCCTTGACATTAAACGGATGTTCTGGTTTGACATGGGTAGACAGAAAACTAATTAATTCCTCTGAATTTGAGGCATATTTAATTTTCTCCCCCAAAGACCTCTGATTTAAAAGGTACAATGCTGTGACAAATGTTGAATGTGGAACGATGTGTATAAAGTAGCAGACCTTTAGACAGAGGAAAATCAAGACATCTACAATAATAATTGCTGGTTTGGAAGATGTTAAATTTTATTGATTAGACTGAACACGGGAGTATCCACATCGTGGCTTGCATACTGGAAAGTGCTATAATGTGCCCACCTGTCGGTGGAAAGGACGCTGCTCTTCGTGATGGGCGTCTTCCCCATTCGTCTCTCTATCTCTTTATACTTAAAGTACTTTGAAACAAGGGCAAGGTGTCTTCCCTTTGCATAGAGGAACGTATATTCTCATTATTTTTACTTGTTTTCTTATATTCATCGTATTTTAGAATGTCAGGTGGTTTTGCTTTCTTGTCCAAAATGTACTTACCCATCCTCTGCTCTTGTCCCCAGTGTCCTTGGAAATGCGGGCAAGTAAGATGCAAGGACTGTATGATCTTACTGTAATGACACGCTTTTGTTCATCTGTGGCTTGCCTGGAGGGTGTCTTCTGTCAAGAGCTTGGTGGGTGGGAGGGAGGCCAGTAAGGAATTTTGCATAGGTTTGTTGTTTTGGGTTTTTTGTTTTTTTTTTTTTTTTTTTTGTGTCTGTTTAGTAAAAATCCCTTGATAGGAAATAAAGTCAGAGAAAAGCTATTTCCTAAAGAGGCTAGCAAGTGCTTCATCCATACGAAGCACCAGGTTAGTCAATGTCTGAACCTCAAACTGGTCCAGTCTAAATCAAAGGTAGCAAGAGACAAATATCTTAATCTGGGTTTCTGGCATAGGCAGCTTAAACAAAGGACAAGGTGTATCTAAAGTAGACTGTTATCAACAGTGAGCGGGAACCCAACCCACTGAACTAAGCTGAATAAACATATGAAATAGTAAAGAAATAAAATCTCAAGGAATCGGTGTAATTTCCAGGTGAAAAACATTGAAGAAGAAAAGCTGTTGTCGCATAAATTCACAAAAGCAAGTGAAGACATTGACAAATACTCCTGATGCTAATCTGTATTAAATTGAGGAAGAGAAAATTATCCTTGCAGGAGACTTTTTTTTTTCTTTTTTTTTTTATTTCCCAACCAATTCCAGGGAGATGCTGCCTTGGAATATGGATTTTGATACCTCTGAAGGAACAGCAAAAGGAAATGCCATATCTCAAACCTTCTGATCGTTTTGTAATTGTATGCTGTCAGGTTTTCTTGCGTCTTCCTCTGAATCATGTGGATGTGGCAGCTGTTGAAGACAGGATTGGTGATGGACAACTCACTTTATCCTATGTGGCAATTCATATTTCCTGAGGGGACTAAGCTGACTCTTCAGCTCCTAAAAGTAGATGCAGTAGTGGTTTCTGGAATAAAGACAAAACTGAACTGTCATTCTGCCTTAAGAGGTGGTTCTCTCAAACATGGAGACGTTGGGAAGCGGTGGCAACCACCTTCAGAGCCTGGGTTAGAGAGCTGCTGTGCTGGCTGGTTCTAGCACAACCTCTTCAGGTCAAACACCTGAAAAATCAGTTTGGTGTTTCCCCCCACCACCACCACTCCTTGACTCGGATTCTTGGTTTGATTTTTATTAATTTATTTGAGGTGGTGATGGCTTCTGTGTGAGAATTTGATCTGAGGTCTCCAGGCAGATTTCAATGGTGAATAGGTAGTGTCGTTCAGATAGTGTAGAGCTACACTATTATTGACGTCTTGCAGTTCAAATAAAAAAAAGATTAGTTTCCTTGTGCGTTCTGTGCTTAATTCTGTAGAAAAGCTGTATGGATTTGAAATAGACGCACACCAGTTCAGCCTGTTTGTGTTGCAGGAAGATGGTCCTTCCTCTCTTGAGGGAAGCAAATGCTTCTCCATCCTCGGGGACCAGCTGGTCTTGCACATTAGCATTTCTGACACCGCCAAAGAGACAGCTCCATTCTTGCGGAACTGGAGAAGCTCATGCAGGCAATCTTGCATAACTTGAACCTTTGAATCATCAGGTGGCTCTCTAGAAGAAAGGTCCTGTGTCACGTATGTTCCGTGGGCTGAGAGGTTGTTTTCTAGCCAATGGTGTTGGCTAAACTGTAGCTGTTTTGCTCCTGTAGATGATAATAATAGCACAGACTAGGGGGAAGGGGGCAGAGGTCTTACGGATCTGTATTCCACAGTACAGGAAACCCACTTGCATGTGTCAGGAAACTTTCTTAATCATGGCTGTCCTAGGACTGCCCACTGCTGTGAGCCGATTCGAACAGATGGGACTGAATTTGTGTTTGAACTTGATGTATGTTAGAAAGTCGCTTCAAGCTCGCATCAGCCTCCTTACTGACAGTGCTTATATTTAAACATGTACGCTTCAAGACCGTAAGATCTCAGGAGTACAGTGATTGTGGTTTTATCAGCAACCACCAGTAGCCTAAATCCAGGCTTCTGATGTGTGCGCCTGCCCATAATTATATTCGGAATTTCGTCTTGTCAGCAGATACCAATTTTACAGTTGTACGTTAACGTGTGGACCCACATATCAGTTTTACAGTTGGAACTTCTTATATTGGAACAAATTTAAGTTTTTGAGAGAAAGGAGTAGATACCCTTCACGTTGTGTGGCAGCTCGGCGCTCTTAAATAGTTGGACCATTAAACCACTGTTAACACGGTATATAAATCTTGATAGTAAGTTCCAAATAAGTGGCTTAAGCTAGATAAAATGGCACAAATTAACACCAAGGAATTTGTAAAAAGGTGGCAGCAAAGGCGAGTATGAAATTGCAAAGGTAGTAACTGCCGAGGTATGGCGTCGCAGAGGGTACTCCATCGGTCTGTTCTGGTGCTGCCAGCATCCATCCTTAACACCTTGAGTGTTGTGAACTTGAAGTCGTCTCACTTGAGAGACAGAATGTGTTGATATGCCTGATACCAGTGAAGTGTTACCTCGGGAGACGAAGGGCAGGGAGTTTCTGATGATGCTGAAAGGACAACAGATTAAGCTGCGTGGTAGGAGAGACTTACTGAATGCTGCGAGAAATGTATGTATGCGCTCGTCCATGTTGATATATTACTTCTCTCATATTTGTACTTTGCAGGTGGGATAAAATTCAAGCTGAAAATATTAGCGCCACTGATTACTGTCAACATCTCCACACTTAAGACCTTTTTTTTTTTTTTTTTGTTTGGGGTGTAAGAGGAGGATAATTTGGAGCATAACTTACAAGATACGGGTCTCTGCCATGCTGCTGGCACTAACTAGCCTTTTTTGGATAATACTGTCAAATTTTGTGAAAGGTGATCAAAAGTCCTGTGAATTCTTCTCGGCTTGAGGGATGCTTTGTTATTTTGGTCATAAGCATCTTTTCTAAACATGAATGTTTAGGTGATTATTAGAATTTCTCTACCCAGTATCTTGGGGTGGTTGTGGGGTAAACTTGGAGATGTAAAGCCAAGGAAATAACATGCTTTATTGCAAAGTTAAAAATCTTGTGCTTGTAAGTAGTTAAGCTTCAAATAACATTAATTTCATAGTTCTGATCTATTGTCGGTTTAGTTTGGGTGGGGACTTAAAATTTTGTGATCTGTGGTCTTGGATTTGCCTGTTGCTCTTCTGACTTGAAAACGGTATTTATAGCCTCTCAATGGCAATATAGCAAGGGAAATAGCTGGTTTCAATTGGCTTTTGCTGTTTGAGGATTTCAGCTATTCAGTGTGCTACACATAATGCTTGTTCCCTTGAGGAAATTGTGTTACAGAGTGCTCTTCAATAGTTTGTCTCCATCAGCATGGTTTCAAGTGTAGTACCTCTTTCAAAACCAAACTTCACTGAACCCAAACAGTAAAAACTGACAGCTGTTTTTCCCCAAGTAACTTAAGACAGGTTTTCTTACAAGTCTGTAGTAATTTAAAGCAATGTTTCTCTGTGATGTTATGAGCCACTGGAGGATTGACCTTCAAATCTAGTCCCTTTTAACGTAAATTATTTGAAGTCTGGTAAAAATAAGCTGCATTGTGGAATGAATGTGCAGTCTTTCTAGGCAGTTGTTGTGTTTTGTGGCATTCTTTCAGGGTGAACCTGTTACTTAACTTGGTACAACTTGGGGTTTGTCTCAGACTTTGAAAAACACGTCTGTGAGCTTGTATTGGATTTTGTAATACTGTCATTTCCTTCCCCATACAGGACTTGTGGAAGAGGAAACACAAAGATTTCCAAATGAATAACCGAAAGGAAGATATGGAGATTGCTTCCCACTACCGTCATCTGCTGCGTGAGCTTAACGAGCAGAGACAACACGGCATCCTCTGTGATGTCTGCATTATAGTGGAGGGGAAGATATTTAAGGCTCACAAAAACGTTCTGCTTGGGAGTAGTCGCTACTTCAAAACGCTGTACTGCCAGGTACAGAAAACCTCCGACCAGGCCACAGTCACCCATTTAGACATTGTAACTGCACAAGGCTTCAAAGCAATCATTGACTTCATGTATTCTGCACACCTGGCGCTGACCAGCAGAAACGTCATTGAGGTGATGTCAGCTGCTAGCTATCTGCAAATGACAGATATTGTACAAGCCTGTCACAATTTCATAAAAGCAGCTCTTGACATAAGCATAAAGTCTGATGCCTCGGATGACCTCGTCGATTATGAACTCGGAGCCCCTTCCAGCAGTAGTACGGATGCTTTGATTTCAGCAGTCGTGGCTGGCAGGAGTATATCTCCCTGGTTAGCGCGGCGAACCAGTCCAGCAAATTCTTCTGGAGATTCGGCTATTGCCAGCTGCCACGAAGGAGGGAGTAGTTACGGAAAAGAGGATCAAGAACCAAAAACAGACAGCCACGAAGACATTTCATCCCAGTCTCTTTGGTCTAGTGACATGGGCTATGGGTCTTTACGTATCAAAGAGGAACAGGTTTCACCCTCGCATTATGGAGGGAGTGAACTACATTCTGCCAAGGATAGTGCAATACAGAATGCGTTCTCGGAACAAGGAGTAGGGGATGGCTGGCAACCCACTGGGCGCAGGAAGAACCGAAAAAATAAAGAAACTGTGCGGCATATTACGCAGCAAGTGGAGGATGACAGCAGGGCAAGTTCTCCGATGCCATCTTTTTTACCTGCCTCAGGATGGCCATACAGCAGTCGAGACCCAAGTAAGTCATTCTTCCGATTTTTGTAGTTGAAATGAAAAACGTTAATTAGATCTGTTTACAGTATGATCTTATCAGTCTCTGAAATATGTTAGCTTGCCAGAAACTGAAAAATGTAGAAACTTGTGTTGCCAATGATTCAAAACAACCAAGCACTGGTCCTCAGTGTCACAGCGATGCAGGCTGGTTCTCCTGTGAAAGAAGTTGGTAGTTTTGTTTCGGCCTTGAATATAGAGCGGCCTAAATCACCCCCAAAACACCATTATAATTGTTGGAATTAATGAGAGAAAAGGTTGGAATTTATTTTAGCAGGCGTGCAAACTGATGTCAAGGTTGAAGAATTTTCCTTGCACGGTGGATTGATGATGTAATTACACCACACACAGGTGTAATGTAGTCTAAACGGTACTATCTTCAGCACTTCCTGATACTCAGGAGTCACTTTCTCATGTGTAAGAAAACCTCCAGAGCTTGTTGCTGGTAATGGCAAGATAAGTGTTTGGTAACTCTTAAGAATAATGTGGTTTTTTGAGGTACTACTAAGGTTTAAAATTGATTTTGATGTGTAACTACTTGTAGTCTGAGATGAGTGGCTGCTTTTAAAGTGTATATCCAGGGAGAAAAATGTTTTCTTGACTTCTTTTGAATCTTCAGTCATTATTTTTCTGTCTCAAGATAACTGTCCTATTTGATTCATTAAGCACTGGCAATTAATAGATCCAGGAATGCTACTGATGTAGGGGTTCGGATGCTTTTTTTTTTTTTTCCTAAGGGCTTTAAGGGAGTGTGGTATTAAACTCCCTCAAGCTGACTTGAAGAACCTAGTCTGTGCTGTGCCTTAGCCTGTGTTTTGTTGCATACCAGGATCCAAGTCAGCCAGGAGAAGGGTGTGTGAGATTATATACCCTTATGTTGCCAAATTCAGATGAAAAAAGCAATATAAATAGTACTGAAAGTCTGAAGAGTCTTTATGGGCTGAAAAAGGGTGTTTTAAGTTGCTTACATAGTGAAGTTTAAATGTGGTTTTCTCTACAAATGTCTTTAGATGATTATGTTTTACAGTTATCTGCTGCAGCAAGCTTGCATGTAATTATTCTAATTGGCTGATGATAAAATCTAAATGTCAGTTAGAAGAAAAATGCGAGATAACTTAAGATAACAGTGATTTATGACGAATCCTGTTTTTATAATGCATGTATTTTACGATTGTTTTGAATGAAGATTCAGCGTGGATTGCCTGGTATGCTATTCACACGCAAATATTTTTCACTTCCACAGTGTCCCATAGAAACAATTCAAACACTGTCAGTGTATGTGTTGTACTGACTAGGAGGTGTACGGGGTTTGGACAGGTATGTGAAGCAAACCACACGTGTTGGAGTGACTGCAGAAACAGAACTGCAACTCTGATCGTCTTAGCAAACTGGTTATAGATTGAATGTCTTTAAATTACTAAAACCAGTGCAAAATATAAGAAATTGTGTTACTGGAAGCTGAATGATGTCTAGGTTACTTAATTCCTGATTGTTAAGGAATTAAATAGAAGTGGGCTTTTTCTTTACAACTGTTTGCAGATGAGAGGAAGATGGCTTCGGGTGTTGACTCAGTGCAGTGCTGAGGCAGCGCGTCAGCAGGCACAATCAAATTACTTGTTCCGAATCTTGTCTTAAATGCGGTTTCCAATAAAAGAGGTGTTTCTGGTGATGGGAAAGGGGAAGCGGAGTGGTGGTGGTGGTTGGGGGAGTAGTTTCAATATTCCGCTGGTGCTGGTAAAGCTAAAGGAAAAACTGAATAGCAACACTTCTGACTGTCTAAAATGAGAGGAATGCCAGAACCGAACAGGCACAGGGGCTACGTATGTTGGCAGTGGCCGGCCGGTCTGGCTGCTGCTCTGAGAGCAATGTGTGCAGAGTAAAAGTAACCGTGCTGAGCAAGGGGGATGTTTGGAGACTGAGCTGCTCGTGGTTTCCCCATGTTGGCCATCTGGAGAGGTGAGCAGAGATGAAATTCTCCTTTCTGCCCTGCTGGAAAGGGACGTTTCTCTGTACTGTGGGGCCTGAGCTCGTGGAATGGGTGCGTCTCTGCATGCTGTGGGGAAGCACACAGGAGGAGCCCTGCGTGCATTTCGGGTCTAATTTTCTTGTCTTTTGGGGGATTTTTTCGGTATGATTTCAGAGGATTTGAGATCTGTGCATGTTCAGTTTCAGTTAGCACTTGGACACCTTGTCAGCAGCAAGCCTCTCATGTGCTCGTGTGTGTCTGTGTGGTTTGGGTGAAATCCGAGTTGGTTGCTGGGGTGAGATTGCTTCTCTTTCAGTGTGACGTGAAAGCACCCCCGCTACCCCAGACCATCACCATCTTGGTCCCTACAGGCAGTAGGGTCTTTTGGTCTGACATTAATATTTCCCATCTCCAGCAGGTGGAAGCAACCCTCTTGCGAACTGCTCCATCTCCCAAGTTGCCAAGGCCTACAGGGTTCTGCTTAGGTTGGTTATTGGTACCCCAGGTTCTTCACTTTCCTGCTAGAATTCAGAAGCAGTCTGGAGGTGTTGCAAACTTAGCTCCTGTGCATGAAGAAAAAATGATTCTCTTGTGTGAAAACAGATAATGGCAGGTGTCTGCACTGTGCAGTGAGTATTTGGGATGTGTTTAAATTTCAGCTTGAAGCTGTCTTTGATTTAGTAGTGTCAGGCTTCGTTCTTTAAAACAGACTTCATAGCCTAGGGCTCTTTCTTTACCTCATTTATTTAGAAGTGTCCCTATCTGTATTGTTCATAGCTAAGATGGAAGGGTACTCCTTTGCTGAGGAAATGGGTGCTGAATGTTCTTTCATAAGTAGCTAAAAGGAAAAAAAGTTACCTAGAACTCTTTGTTCTTTGAGGCTCATTCACTTTTCTGATCTATTCAGTTATTTTAAGATGCTGCTTGTTAAGTCTGAAAGCCCTCGTTGTGGGATAACTTGGGTACCATTTGCAAATGCCTCTATACTGGAGGACTAACGCAGACCTTCTGGCAATGCAAAAGTTGATTTAGGAGAGTCCATCTTAAAAGTTCAATGTTAGCGTCTTACTCCTGAAACTGTGCAAGATACTCATTTGGTCTTGCTTGCAAGCAGCATTGCATTTCAGCAACATGCAAGCAGCATTTTGGAAGGTGGATCTTGCAAGTAACCATTGGATCACCCTTTTAATTCAGTGATTATTTGAGGCAGTATACTTCACAGATAAAAAAACTCCCCTACTCCTGTGTTACACAGGATTACTTAATTTATGTTATATTGCAAAGAAACTCGTTGCAGTCACTGAAACTTTGCTTTTGAAACAACTAACAGCTCATTTACACTTCACAGTGGTGCTTCTTTCAGTGAGAAACATGTTCTTATCGATGCAGGCAGAGTGTACTAAAATGTCTCAAATACAGTAGACTGTACTTAAATATGATGCAATGGGGCCTCAAAAAGACACAGATTTTTTTTTTTTTTTAATTGAAAGGATAAGAATATTCTTTCTGAATCAGTTGATTCGTTTCCAGATGCTGGTGGGATGCTGCTGAGAGTCTTTGAATTTGATCACACTACGGATTAAAATAAAAAGGAGTGTCTGGAGTAATCTTATTAATGGTAATCTAACATCATGGAAATAGCTGAGATTCTTAATGTCTGCCATGAAGAGTGTGTCTTCTTCCTCCAAGAAAGAATGGTCAAATAAGATTTGCAAAAGAATCCAAGCTTAAGTCGAGATGCTAGACTGAGAATGTGATTAAGCTCTCAGTTTCTACAGGGTGGTATCAGTCAAGCACAGAGCTTGATGAGGACCATCTTTTCATGCTAGTTTCAATTTATTAATTTGGATTCTCTGTTTAGCATAAAACACATTAGGTTTTTTCTTTCTCATCCTGTTTGGGTTGTTCAGGATGTCAGTCTGTCATTCCTTGTATGAAACATTCATATATATGTTTTCCTCACCAAGCCGCATTAACTTGGAACAGCAATTCTCCAAAGTAAACTGGAGGATGGGCTTTTATAAATAATAACTTTCTTCATAACTGAGCCAAGAAGAATTTCCTCCACAGACTTGCCAAAATAACAGGTCTGCCTTTTATTTTAACCTTTTTTCTTGAACTTCGTAGGCTTTCTAAAGAAACATATTCCTATTTGTTAGTTTTAATATTAAAGATGCTTATGAAATTCAGAAGTAGTCTTGTGTCTTGTGCATCTTCATTTTCCTTAGGTTGTTGTTCCTTTAACGTTGCTGGATAAGCTTTCTACAGGATTACACATCCTGAGCGCCTGGACTACAGGATTGGGTGGTATTTAAAATGTTCTCACCAGAGAGGACAGTTATCTTCACTAGAAGAGCTGTTAAGCTAGCAAAATGTTGCTGGTTTGGCCTCTTCATATAATGGAAAACTCTGTCACTTGGAGGGTGTCTTTTGAAGAATTTAATGATGGTTTTATTAATGTGTTAGTTCAAGCATAGTAGTTATGATTCAGGAATTTATTTCTAAGGAAATACTCCCACACATCTGAGTGTTTGCATCCTAAAGCTGCGAGTGAATTTTTATGTGCCAATTGACTGTGAAATGAAGCTAATTATTTTCAAAACAGAACAGTCATTTTTAAAGACACACCAGTTCAGGAACTTTTTGCTTTACTTTGGTGACATGTAGTGAAATTGTTGTATTCTGTAAGAAAAGCTTCAGGACTTAAGCCAGCCCAGAGTAGCCACCTTCATGGGAAGGATGGACAGGACTTCATTATATCCTTCTGACTTTGCAGAGTTCCAAGTTCCTTTAATATTTTCCCATCAAAATCTTTAATTTTGCATGAGTTTCCTCCCTTGTGGTGAGGAGACGGTCAAGTTCTTCATTTTCCGGTGACACAATCCGATTTCAGTGCCTGCTGCAGGGAGTTGTGCTACTGGCTCTCTGTGCAGACTGGAGACGGCTGGTGTCGTAAGCCTTTTCCTATCCCTTTTTCTGTCTTGGTTTCTAGAGAGCAAGTTACGATTACAGGAGTTGTTGGCGAGCACAGATGCTTAACAGTTGGATCATACAGTGAATTTACATTTCGGAAGGCTTCAGAGAGAGGCAAGAAAGAACTCTGTCTAGCTGAACTCTCGGCTAATTTTGTGCAGGTGAGGTCTCTGGACCTGTCTGAGTGCAGGCAGGTGAATGTGTAGATTGTCTTATTACAGGATTATTTTATGCTTGCAAAAAAAGTCTTTTTCTCAGCAAGCTACCGGGCTTCCTGTAACTGTCTCACCTGTTCAATGCAAATCTTCAAATCTTTCCTTGATTTTTGAAAAAATTATTATTATTGTTGTTGTTGTTGTTGTTTTTTTAAACAGTGAAAACTCTGTTGTTTCTGTTGTGATACTTGGCAAGCATATTTGTCCAAGTAGTGGAATAGATGTCTTGCATAATGAGAAGAGGAAAAAATTGAGCATGGTGTTTGTATTCAGGATTCAGGTGTTTAAGGAACTCTTTAAGATTTTTGCTCTGCAAAACCTGTATAATACTTCTGGCTTTACATGATGCTTTATAAATAATCAATTTACCTGTCCAGAAGAGCTGGTGTTTAAAAGAGAAGAGAAAAGCAGATCTGCAGGCTAGCACTGAAGGTTAATGTTAATGAAGAAATGAAGAAAATGCCGTGTGAACGAGTTCAGAAAGAATGGGGCTTTGCAATCTGCGACGGAGGCTATTTGGTGTGAAGGCTTATGCCAACACGGAATAGAGATAGGGAAAGCGAAGGAGGGGTAGTGTGGTATAGGAGAGAAGAGTATAAGGAACGGGAAGAGGGACAATAGAAAAAGAGAACTGAGAACGAGTTCTGAGAATAAAGAGCCTGAATTCGGTGTAGTAAAGGTGGTATCTGAGACAGACTGAAGAGGTGAGGGAGCAAGGTTAAACCAGAACGTGTCTGTACCGGG
Source organism: Aptenodytes patagonicus (assembly GCF_965638725.1). NCBI lineage: Eukaryota > Metazoa > Chordata > Aves > Sphenisciformes > Spheniscidae > Aptenodytes > Aptenodytes patagonicus. The sequence continues at coordinate 1,865,745 of NC_134962.1, read as the reverse complement.
AATACCTGTTGAGCGTTAAGGCACAATGAATTAATTGGGTAGAAAAGCCTAAAAATCAGCTATTCCCGTTAGAGATGGATAAAACTTACTGAGACTAACTCTTTCCTGTACAGTCATTCTTCACTCTTCTCTGTAACTTTTGCAGCCCAATATTAAAAACCTCTTGCTCCAGCTTGAAATGCGGCTGCACAGTAAACACTAGTGCTCCCACATGCTGTTCTGCCCTGCCTGTCTCCCATTAGTGGCAGATTGAGCCGTCTACTCTGACCTTTACAAAACTTCTTTCCCTGCTCCTCAAAAAGTGCACGAAAAGTGTATTTTTTGTGAGGCGTGGTATCACATCCTGGGTATGCACTATTCATCTTATCTAAAATAAAGATATATTGGTAAATTGTAGATTTTTATGGGACGAAAACAAATGTATTGAAGGAGATGCTAAGGGACGTCTTAGCAGGCAGATTGAAAGCGTGCAGTGTTGAAATGATCCGCGTAGCGTGGCAGCTGAAAAAAAACATCACTGGGACAGAACACAATCATTTACTCTTCCTTTAAATGGATTTTGCTTTGAAGAGATGGAGTCTCAAGTCCATCTGCCGTGGTCCAAGTTCTGGTTGCAATGTAAAAATTTAAGGCAGGTGTTTAAGTATTTGTTACAGCCATGAATGAAAACTAGGCTGGTTAAAATTTCAGTTGTCAGATAAATATCTGATGTCCTAAAAGAACACGGGCTCAAATTTTAATAGTTTCCTACTGTTAGTTCATTATTTAGATCATTCTTTTATGATCAATTTTGGAAGGATCGCTTTTTAAGGAGGATAGATGTTTTGGATCAAAACATGCAGCTTATTGGAAAGGTGTTGGAGTATTTTTGAGGGTAGGTAATAGTAAATGACAAATTGCCTGCCACTTGGAAAATTAAGTGAATTACTGCATTTTTCTACCTGCTTTTCATGAAGTTGTAGTCATGGTGCAAGGTATTAAAATTTTCTTTGCTACAATTGAGGGGGTTTTAGTGATGTTTTTACTGGGGAGATATTTCGACATCTTAAGCAGTGGTAGTCAGTGACGCCAGGCTTTCTTTCTCAGCCAGACCTGGAGGGGTTACAGATTTGTGCTGTAATGCCACCCCCAGAATTCTTTCTTAGTGCCGAAATCAGCTTAGCCCATGTTCTGCATTCCTCTGGCTTATGGAGCTGCCCAGGTTTCTAGACCGCCTTTGGTACTCTCTTCACGTGCATGAAGTTTACTGCATGGAGGTAGCTGCTAGTTGCAGCAAAATGCAAACCCAAGCAAACAAAAAACACAGCGCCCTGACCTCTGTGTCCATATGCTGAATTTTGCAGAAACATTGCAGAGAGTGCTCAGTGAATAATTCAGGTTCTCCATATCACCACAGTTACAGGCTAATGAAATTATTAGGATGCAATCTTCGCAGGAATAACTCTTTTGAGTTTTTGTTATTAAAGGGTTAGGTGAGGTTATTTTCAAGTCTGGAAATGAAAATCACTGCTTTAAACCTAGACACTTATTCCCTGGCTACACCCTGGCTTTAAAATGGTTCCACCCTAAACCAGCTTTAGCTCAAAGCTCAGTGTCTGTTTCCTTTCCCCACCCTGCATTCCATTTTCCCCAGGCTCCAAAGCCCCCCCCCCCCCCCCCCCCTTCCTCCTCCCTATGGTAACAGCCCTGATTCTGTTAATCTGCTTTAACTCCAGAGATCAGAGGCACTTCCCCTCTCTTGAGTGCCCTTCTCACTATTTGATTTGTTCCTTGTGCCAAGGTTACGCTAGGCTCATCTTTACAGAGATCTCAACTTTTCCATTTTACCCTTTTTTGTTTCTTTACTGAAGTTACAAGTAAGAAATCAAGAAGGTTTCAAAATCTTAACTTAAAAAAACAATTCTAATCCTACTTTACAATCACTGCTGTTCAGGACTTTCACTTTCCTATTTGAAGTGCTGCTTTTGCATTAAAACATAGTAGGAATTCATTCTTTAGATGCAGTGTCTAGGAATAAAACCCAAAAACTAACTTTGCTGTATTGGTCTCAGATTTTTTTTTTTCCATTTCTTGCAAGCAGTTGTTTCAAAAGGTAAATATTTGTTCTCGATGATTTTCAAAGTTTATAACTCAGCATCTTGTCATTTCATGAGTACTAGTGTTCATATTTAATGTGATACTTGGATGTTATATTTCTATCCCTTCATGTTTGTGTCTGTTCATGTGCAGATGTGCAGCAAGAGACTGTACTGAGGAGCAGCAGAGAATAGTATCAGTCCTTTTACTGCCTGAGTTATGAGACTTAGAAAAAGAGGTTAAGCTTGCAGTCAACCTTAATATTTTTAAAGTGATAGTCTGCATATTTTGGGGAAAAAAGAGTGTGGCTTAAGGTATTTCTGCACTGCTCGGTCATTCCTGCTTCTGCGAAGACCACTTTATTATTCCATTTTACAGTAGTTTCAAAAATAATTAACTCACCCAGTTTAACCATTTTCCCCCTCTTTGGATTTGGGCGTCTTGTGGTATCTTGTTTTGGGGAAGATCAGTTGGTTGACCAGGTTTACTTTGTAGCCCAAACTGTAGTATCAACAGTTGAGTCGGGGTCACTAACAGGCGGTGGGAGAGTGGCAACAAGCAGCTGGGTTTGGGGCCAGGAGCTCCTTTTGCTGACACAGCCCACAGAAAAATATCTGCAGAATTTGATTCAAAGTTAGAAAAACAAATATCACAGGAAAGAGGTTGTTTGTTTTTTTTTTTTTCCCCCCAGATACCTGGAGCAGTGGGGGGAATTTTCCAGTTGATATTTGTACACTGATTACTGTTTTGAGGAAAACAAAGATGGAGATATACTTGTGCTTTTAGAATACCACTGCAGAAATATCAGTATAAAACCAGGTCATATTTGTGTAGAACAAGTCTGTTTAATTATTTTAGAAATACTATTCTAGAGGTATTGAGGAGAATGTTTCTTTTGGTGATACAAATTCTATGGTGTGGATATGGTGAACATCCTATGGCTGTAGGCTTGAAAAGTATATTCAAACCTATATGATGAAAGCTGCCTTTCAGTTGGCAAGGACTCCCCCCTGAGCCCTCCAGAAACAGTAACAGCATTGGAAATTTGCAGTTTTAGGCAGGATGGTGTTTCTCAGCAACTCAAATCCCGACAGTGCAGGACGGTGTCCCAGGTCGCCCTGCTGAGTCACAGTTGAGAAGCTGTAGTAGGACTCAAACCTGGAAGAGGAGGGGTGGGAAAGCGCAGCCTGAAGGAGCCCGCGGTTTTGGTTCCATAACGATTCACTTAAGATATCTTACAGTCTTTAACGTAAAAGCAGTTTTTAATGTTCATACACGTTGTGGTTAAATATCTATGTTTGCATGATAGTTTCCTGAGTAATGAAATTGGAGCTTATTTTGAATGCTGCGCGCATTTATTATATCCACGTCATGTATACTATTATGTTTGTAAAATAGTGCTAATCAAAACCAATATAGCTCATGGCATCACTTCTCTATGTAAATATTACAGTATGTGAGAATGCTGGGGTTTGCTTAACAAATAGTAAGTTGTGAAACACTTTTGAAGGATTTCTGTTAGAAAGGAGGGGGTATCTGAAATACAAGCTTTGAGGATATTTTTAGCAGCTGGTACAAGATTGTCATTTTTCTACCAGCCTGGGTGATCCTTTTTTTTTTTTTTTTTTATTCCCAAGAAAAAACAGTAGGAAATGAAAGCTTTTTTCTTTTTTTTCTGTGACTTTTAAAATTAATTACATCTTTTGCACTGAAGGAGATCAAGCCAAATCTTCCTACGCTTATACAAGCAACATCATCCCTGAAATTTTAGATGAAATCTACTGTCAGGCAGATCTGTATAGATACTTGACACAAATAGGTAGAAGAACCTCAGAAAATAAGTTTTTGATTTCACCTAAGGTTTTTTCCAGAAGAGTTCAGCACGGGTCATAATTTGGCAGTGTCCTTGAAAGAAAAGCTGAGTTTAAGTGGCTCCCACTTTCCCTTGGTACTTAATTGCACCCCCACGCTCTCCGGCAGTTGTTCCGGTGAAAATGTCTGTGCAACCATGTAGTGAACCGGATCGGGGAACTGATCTGGGTTTAAAAATAACTTTTTTTTTTAATAAACCAATTTTATTTTTAACATATTAGTTCCTGTCTCAAGTTCACCTCACAACTATACATGTAGTTTTGGTACAACTGAGGGAGTAGCGGGGTGGATGCAGGAATGAGCATTTGGGGTGGGAGAAGGAATTGCTAACGTTGCAACCTCTTCCGTTGCCCCCCTCTGCCCTTTCCGCCTGTCATGTTTTAAACAAACAAACAAACAAAGACATTTGCCACCACACTAAAAGTTACCCAGCTGTGTGCAGGGGATCCTAAACAACTACCCCAGAAAGTGTGATGCTGGCATCCGTCACAGGTAGCTTCCAGGGCCGATGCTGTTTACTTTGTTCATTAACAACTTGGGCGGTGGGATGGAGTGAACCCTCAGCAAGTTGTTGGACGACACCAGACTGGGAGGAATGATATGCTGGAAGGCAGCGGTGCCAGACACAGCATGAATTCAACAAAGACAAATGTGAAGTCCTGCATGTGGGACAGAATAACCCCATGTACCAGTATGGGTTGGCAGCCAAGGAGCGAGAAAGCAGCTTTGCAGAAAATGTGTTCTGGTGAGTAACGGGCTGAAGAGGGGTCTGCGTGCCCTCGCAGCAGCGAAGGCTGGCTGCATGCTCAGTTGCCTTATGAAGAGCGTACCTAGCATGTCAAGGGAAGTGAGACCACGTTTGGAGTACAAGATCCAGTTTGGGGATCTCCAGGACAAGGATGACTTTGACAAGCCAGCCGAGGCCATTGAGATGTTGTGTACAAGGAGAGGGTGAGACAGCTTGGTTTATCCTTGAAGAAGAGAAGGGGGGTGGATGGATTGTCCAGAGCCAGACCCTTCTCAGAGGTGTGTGGAGAAAGGATGAGAGGTAATGGACACAAGTTACAGGAAGGGAAATTCTCATGGGGTAAAAGGAGTAAATTCTTCACAGAGTGGTCAAATGATGGAGGAAGGGCCCAGATAAGTTGTGGTATCTTTCTCCCTGCAGCTATTCAGAACTTGGCTGTGCAAGCCCCTGAGCAAAGGGATCTAACTCTAAAAGTAGCCCTGAAGTCACTTTCAACCTAGTTTATTCTACGGTTCTTAAAAATGGATTGAGGTAATGCAGCAGTAACGCTGTCACAAGTCAGGACGGCTACTCGCTCGCTGTCAGTTGGTGACACCCCTTAAGATGTATCTTCAGTTGCTGTTGTTTTCAAACTGTACTTCCCTTGGTGCTTGCCTTCCTGTTTCTGACAGCAGGACTCGCGTACCTGAAAGTCTGTCTTTCCTTCCCTTCACCTTTCCACCCTAATTTACGTAAAAAGAGAATATTCTCTCCACCTATAAACTTTGGTGGAGAGACCCAAACCTTTGTGGGTTTTATGCGCTTTGTTCTCACATATGTTAAAAAGAAAATGAGCAGTATGACTTGCCAGCCCTGCTTCACGTTTGCCTATAGGAGGGAAAGTATTTGGTGGACTTAGCTGGGGGTTCTACTGTTTGACTGTCAAGTGTGCTTTATAAATAAGAGTAGGATATAAGATTATCCAGTGTTTCTTTAATTAGCTCCAGATAGTTGTGGGATCTTGCTGTCACCCCTAGCTTTGGCAAGTGTCCACAAAATGCAGGCAGCCAGAGACTTTGGCTGGGTTTAGTTGACGGTGGTACTGATGTCGGGTTGAAAGGATGCTGGTGAAACCGGCAGGACGATGGCGTTCGTTCTGCTGAAACACCCACAGGCTTAAGTTCTGCCAAAACACGTACTGGAGCTGTGCGATCGGGTGAGCTATGCAGAAGGGGTAAGGACCCTTCTTGTGATAGGAGGTGGCTTGAATTGCCGTTGGTTTTGGAGGTTGTGGGGACTTGTAAAGAGTTTACTCCAGGCGCTGAGCAGTGATAACCTCCCGTTCAGAAAGGTGTGCTTGGAGGAATGGCTCATGCTGTGTGAAAAAGCGCTAAATTCGAGGAGGGTTGAGGAGGGGCTGGAGGGGCTCCTAAAAGCTTCCTGAAATTTGCCAGGGCGATAGAGAAAACTTACAGAAACTGGCTTAAAGCTTTGGCTGTAAACGATAAGCTAGATCCCGTTGCACTCCTTTCAAGGAGTGCCGTGTTTGCTGGCTGACCCCCCTACCTCACTGGCCGCTGGGCCACTTTGATTAGGTAGGCAGTCGCTTGACGATGTGCGTCAGGCAACCTCATCATCCTGGAAACTCAGAAGGCCGAGGGGGAAACATTGCTGCTTTGTATTTCTGCCAAACAGAAAGGGACTTTGAAGAGAAGATGACAGACTTCTTGGATCTGCTCTTACCTTGAGACCGTAATGAAAAGAGCAATATTGAGGAATAGCAACCTGGCAAAACGTTGCCTTTAGTTCTTGGGGAAGAGTTTGTTTCTGCTTTGAATTTTCCAGCAGCAGATGTAATCTTGTATGGCTTTTATTCATGCCTTTCTCTTTTCTCATGGGTTTAGTCCTCCAGCTACAGATTTCTAGATGTTTGACTATGTACATGAGAGAGCAGGAATAAAAGTTGAAAGAGGAAAAAATTATTTAAAAAAAAAAAATTATGAAAGAGAATAATAGCATTGGGAGTCTGGGAAACAACAGAAAACACGACTCGGGGTTTACTGAGAAGGTAAAAACACAAACTAGAAATAAATGGTGTGAGAGAAGCAGACATGAGGAGGTAGTTTGGTAACAGCTGAGTTTAAGCTGTACCGAGGAAAAGTGACTGAAGGGAGGGAGAAGAAAAACAAGAAAAAGTTTCTGTGTATTGAAGTAATTAATTAAGGTACCTAAATGGATTCTTTAAAATGGAGCAGCTTTTCCACGGTCTTTCTGAGATGGCATGTATATTTTTTCAGTTGTTTGACTAGGTTTAATGCTTTTTACTGTCAATTTTCTCCTAGATCTTGGAAAATAATTTATCACGTTAACATTTCACTTGGATACTTTTAGTGAGTTGCATCACCTTTATTTCTGCCGTAGCCCTTCCCAAGGGGCTGGCAGATGTCTGTAGTACTTCTTGATTTTTTTTTTTTTTTTTTTTTTTGACTAGTACAACTTCATTTAAAAGAAAAAGGGGGGAGGGAACTAAAAATATATGTAATGCTGAATTTCTCACCAGTGATGACCTTGATGCTGATACACTGTGGTTGACAGGTCCCTGCCTTTTGCTTTGGTTTTCTCATACCTGGGTTTATGACAAGAGCTCAGTTTATAGAGTTTCCAGTAAAATCTTTTTTTCTTTGTTTTGTCTTTTGCTTTTCTTCTGGTAGCAGTGGTATGCCTGCTGATAAATGGGATTTCTGATCTGGATTTGGGCTTTGCATAGTGTAGCAAAGCAAGCGAGTTTCCTGTGCCTGTACTTCCCTTGCAGAGCAAGCATACAGCTCAGTTTTGTTTTGCCCAAGTGTAAATTTCTGCGCAACAGCCACCCTGCGTGCGCTTGGGATGTTGTACTGCTCGTGTTATACTGGCGTGAGCGTTATTCCTGTTTATGGATCTGTTAAAGCCTGCCTGGTCGGTGTGGTTGGGAATGAAGTGCGTTTTGTCGTGCGGTGCTCAGCTGGGATGTGTGGTGTCTGTGAGAAGGTGCTTGTAATTGGGCTTCATGTATTCGTTTTACTTTAGGCTTTCATGTGTAAATAAGAACCTCACCAGTTAAGTGTTGCTTTCGGAGTTTCAGGGACGCATGGAACTACCGTTGCCAAAACCGTAAAAGTATTCCCCGTGTTTGATTTGAAAGTAAAAATAATTACAAAAAAAACCTTCAAGTCAACAAACTACTAAAGCTTTTCTAAAGCTTCTGTGTTTTGGAAAGTAGGCTGGTGTAATAGAATAACTGCAAAATAATTATTTGTTAAAGAGACTAATGAGCTCAGTTTTTTTAGAGCAGCATTAATCCCATGTTTAGCTCGCTGCCCCGATCGGGATTTCCTGCGAGCGGTGCCTGGAATCCGTGCAGTCGCAGGGACTGTCTCAGCGGTGGGAAAAATGAGATGTGGAGGAGCTGGATGGAGCTCTTGGGCTGCCACGTGACCCGTTGCCTTGAAAAATTGCAAAATAGAAGCTCATTTACTAAAGCTTGGTTTACATACTGTTGAAGCACTGTAGTAAACAGTTTAGATTACTGGGCAGTGACGGATACTTTTGATTCATATAATTCTTTGGCTAAACCTTGTTAAAAGAAGCTGTATTCTAAAGAAAAGAGAGAAGTGGTTTTGGAGGCACCGTGAAGAGGAACTTCATGCATTTTTGGGTTTTGGTGTACTGAGAGTATTTTAGTACTTATGAGACTAAGTGGATATTTATTTTGCCTTAATGTGTATTTGATTAGGTTACATCAGCTATAAATACTGGGAGCTCTAAAGCCTCTGTTTCACTGTCTGTCTCTAATCTTGGCTTTTGAGGAACATTTAATGTCTTGTTGTGGTTACAATTAATCTGCATGTGTTTTAGCAATTAGTGTTTATGTGCAGCAGGCAGCAACAGATTCTGGCAACTGTCAATCAGCATCTGTAATTGGCTACGAAAAAGGACGGGAGAAAACGCAAGGTGATTTACTGCCTGCCCAGTAATTTGGCAACACCATTTTGTTGACAAACACCCTTTCTGGCCCAAGTCATTTGCTGTGATTTGCCATGTAGGTGGTGAGGAGCAGAGGAATAGCAGGATTATCATCGCTTTGATTTGATAAAGCTGTCTGTTGCATTACCAGTTTAATGGGCTAGAATTTACTTTCTTTGCCACCTTTTGTAACAGCTGCTGTTTTTTAAACTCTTGTAATTTCCCTTTACGCAGAAATGTTTGTTTTTAAAACAAACTTCATTATCATCTAGAAAAAACGTATAGACCTGTTAACCGCTCGCTCAGTAACAGAGGAATGACAAAATATGCAAAAATTCAAAGCAGTTGAATTCTTCTGCTTGGCTAAGATTTAATAAAACTGATAATAAGAGATTATACAAGCAAAACACAGATGGAGGAGGGAAAATGGTTTGATTTAAAGAGAGAGCGTCTCTGATAGTTCACGTAGTTGCTGCTACTGTGTTTGTAGCCCCCAGCCTTGGGTATTCCTTACATCTCCGGGGTGTAGGAGTGCTCTGCTAATGATTGTTTTTTCCTTATTGTTTGCTTTGAGGCTCTTTGTTTTTTAAAGGAAGTAGAAAAAGTTAACAGCAAGAGGTACTGGCAGTACAGTACAGCTTAGTAAAGTAAATCTGAACGTGTTGAGGAACCTGATGTGCCCGGGCTGGGACTGGGAAATTCACTGTCTGATCCTGGCCTCACGGGCTGGACACCTTGAGCAAGTCACCGCGTCTTTCTCTGGCAGTTACCACCTGTAAAATGGAGATAAAAATAATGATTTTCCTTTAGCCATTTTCCAGGTTACAGGAGGTAGGCACTGTACCAGTGTCCTCGTTAGCATTTTTTAATAAGGCTATGCAGATTGATGTCTTGCCCTGGTTTGAAGTTGGTTGAACGCTACAACCGAGTGCTGGTGTGCTACACTCTTCCTCTTGCCTTCTTGTAAGCTCTGCTGCTGTGAAACCTTCTGTACGGGAATAAGCTTATTGCTGTGGTGTATGTGGACAACACCTGAATTCCTTGCCCTGAGGAGCGCAAGATGAATTCATGAAAGCAGCCGAGTGTTAATTTTGTACGCGTCAGACCACTATTTTGAACTGGAATAGTTGCCTCTTGCATTAAGTAGATTTAAACGTATTTTGAACTGGGAGGCAATAAAACGTTCAGGATCTGCAAAACATCTTCTTTGTCTATCTGATCACTCATTGTCAATGCCTTCTATTTGGATTTTTTCCCTCTACATCTTGACAGTACAAATGCTGCAAAGGCATTCGTTTATTGGGAAGCTTTAGCCCTGTTTGCCAGGTACTTGGCTGGGTTTTGAGCACGTCAGCTACGTTCTGCTGCTGCAGATTCTGGAATAGGTAATTGCAGTTTGGTTTACACACTTTATAAATGGGGTAACAGCCCTTTTTGTAGATATTTTGTTTGTTTGTTTGTTTCATGTGAAGGATAGAGAAGGAGTATGAGAGTCACTTTCCTGTATATAACAATACATAAATTATTTAAGACTATAAGAGAGTCAAAGCTCAAACAAGAGAATCTTTAACTAGACCTCCCCAAAAATACAAAAATAAATGGTGTTTTCGCAGGGAGGAATTAACCTTATCATAGCTTTTTCATTTTTGTTTGGGTTCACTAATTGATGTTTTGTTAATAGTCCGTTACGTTTTTATACAGCTTCTTTGTAGCTACCTGTTGTAAAGTGGCTGATCTGTGTCTTTTGTTTCTTGTTTTTAACTGTATCACTTCTGTATAAAACCTACCCTGTGATATATGCTGGGAACCACTGGTTACTGTGTACTTTTCAGATAAGTGACCCCAGGGGATTTATACTAATTAGCAGTCCACTATTAGTGGCTCTTGATTACTGGATTTTTCAAAACCTTCATCATGGGGAAGAAATGAAAGAATGAAAATTTGGACTATTGGAGTAAAATTAGAACAGAACTTAAACATTTGAACGTAATTTCAGTACTAGCAGACTATCCGGAAATCTTAGTTTAAAATAAATAAATAAAGTTTTAGCCAGTTACTGGTTGTGGGGGAGGTTGTACACATCTCTCTCCCTCTGCCCTGCCTTCTTAGCGCGTGGTACTGAAGTTAAGACCCGTTGATGGGGCAGAAGCGCAGGGCGCGGGTGGGCGCAGGCTGGAAGAACAGAAACCCCCAGCTGTGGGGTGGGTGTGCTTTCTATCGAGCCTCTGAACGGCCAAGTTCATCTTCGGACTTTTGGAAAGGGGGGGGGGGGGGGGGGGGCGCGAAACAACACTCTCAGGTGAAAAGTGACAGTAAGGCCGAAACAGGTGATGATAAATTCCCGGTTCTCAGTTATTTGGACCCATGGTTAGACGGGCACGCGTGGTCAGTGTGCCTCGTCTCAGGAATTTGTTTGCATCTCTGACGGCATCTTTCGTCACGCAGGTGCTGATGTGACAGTAACAGAGCCCAGCAGCTCTGACAGCAGAGTGGAGCGGTCGGACCCCTACGCGAACGTCGACGAAGCCCTCATCGCTGGGGAAGCCAGTTACATCTCTCAGCCCCTGACTCCGGAGAAGGAGGATGCGCTCCAGGCTGCCACCGTCGCCAACCTGCGCGCGGCTCTCATGAGTAAGAACAGTTTGCTGTCTCTGAAAGCCGACATGCTGGGAGAGGATAGTTCTCTGCTGTTTGAGTACTTACCCAAAGGCACGCATTCTCTCTCTCGTAAGTTTGTGTTTTTATATTTTTTGTTTACTGATACATTAAGTGAAATCTTTAGTGAGACGAAAATACAGGTCACTGTCTTGTTTATTACTACTGGTATGTTTATATCCAGTTTTAAGTCCTGCTTAATCCCACTTTCCATAAAATTTGAAAACCTGTGTTTGGTATCGATCCAACTTTAATGTTAACCGCTGAAGCCATGGAAGGAAGTATTTAGTGTATGTGTATGTAGTGCTTGTCCTCAGATTTCTTTTACTTGTTTGCGAAATGGTACTTACAAACAAAATACGAAGTATTTGAGTCCTTATGGTAAAAGAAGTAGCTGCAAAGGTTTTGAATCCAAAATTGCCTAATGTTGAAAGGAGCCTTGACTGCTGCTCCCGTGTCTGTAGAAACAGCTGTGATTTTTGTAGATCGTGTGATCTTTACTTCTTGGTGTTTACTTTTAGACCTCTCTCTAAGTAATGAGCAGCTATTGATTGTTTTGTTATACTTGCTCATGGAAACGAATGTTTTTCTACTGGTGATCTGTTGGAGATGGCTGATATGTACCGTTATGTGCGGACAGCTTATTTTTCAGCATACTTTCGTATTTTCTTCATTGCAGTCGTAAAATAGTTTGATTCTCCAGTGCACAAAGGAAGAGAAATTATTAATGCTGTATTTTAATAACACTCTCAGAAGATGGAGATAGTATTTGTGACCTAAAATAGAGCAAGTGGTGGCTTTGAGTACTACGTGTTAGTTTCCAGCAGAAAAGGTTTACTTTAATCTATACTGAGGAAATTGACCAATTAAATAGAAAGAAAAGTTCACTTAAGGTATTTATTTTTAGTTTCCTTGATGGCAAAAAAAATAGGTAACTTTTAATGGTCACTTGGGTTGTACGATAAAGGGAAAAAACTGCACAACATAATGTTGGTCTTAGTATCTCTTTTTGCTTCTCATGTCTGAACAGTAGAATTATTTTTTAAAAAATCTTCCTAAATTTAGAGGAGAAAAATGTTTTTGTACCTTATTCTGCAGCTTTAATGTTTGGGGGAGAATTGCTAATGCAGTGTTCTTGTTACTTCCACAGTAGTTCGCTTACTGAATGATCTCCAATTGAATCAGATTTAGATGGTTCGAACTAGGCTCCTGGGTTGAAAATCCCGTCGTCGCAATGAAATAGCAAAGATCCTGTGCAGCAGTTTAATCGCCGGGCTTGCGTGCAGTGAGAAGAGTGCCCTCAGCTGGCACCGGGACGGGTGGGAGCGTAGATCGGTGCACGGCTGCGAGGGCGATTTATGCACCGCGTGTTCGGATCTGTGACTCGTGACAGGTGAAATCGGCGGTTCCATTTTCTGTCATGATAAACTGGAATAATGACGGGGCTGCCCTTTTTCCATCATCCTCCTCTTGGTTGGAGGGTTTTAGATTTTACTTGAAAGCTGAAGGACCACTTGGCATAAAGACAAATGAGTATAAGGCAGTCATAAATTTGGGCTAGAAATTAGAGATTGCCTAACCAGCTGAGAAGCGGAGTTCAGGAACAGGCATGGTGTAGGCAGAAGACCAACTGGGTTTAAAATAAAGCTTCATAGATTTAGAAAAGGGGGTAAATGATAGCTCACTGAGGGGTGCGGTGACTCAGGAGGGCCTTCCAGCCTGTATTTGAGGTCCCTGTTTTCCAGTCCTCTCACTATTACTTGAATTTCATTCAGCCAAGCTTCAATTACCTCACTTCTGTGGAAGCAAGGTGAATTGCATGAGACAAAAGGAAGACTGCTCGCTTGGTCTGTGGTGGATGTGGCTGTGGCCTGGTGAGAGGATTTTTACAGAGGCAGGGAGTTAAGGGACGTATTTTTCTTTCATCTTCTTCAGATTCACAGGTATTGATTTATTTTAATCACTTGAAAAAGATGTTCTGATATGAGACTTGCTTGCTTTTAAGTGGTCATTACTGAATACAATAGGACGTCAAGTTTAATGAGAATTTTCAGTGTATAAAACAACAGTAAAGCAAGTGGTAAGAAGATTCTGGAGATCTAAAAGCACAGTCTAGGTTGGTGCTAGCTTTGTAGGTGTTTTTCACATTTTTCTTCAAACACAATTTGAGGATGTTGAGTCATTTTAAGTCCTGGGTTATATTAAAAAAAAAAAAAAAAAAAAGGCGGGGGAGTAGGCAGGAGCACAGTGAAAAAGATTTTTTTTCTTTTTTTTAAAACCCAAAACCGGCACAGTTTTTTTTAATCTGTCTGATTTGAAAGGGAAACGCACTAATTTCAAGAATTTTAAGTGATCAATCTCTCGAGTTTAAAAGATGTGGAGTGTGTTTTTAATCTTAACTGCTATCACTGGATTGTCTTCGTACTCTCTTATGAAGCGCTACAGTAAGTAACTGACTCAAGGAGCGGTGTTCATGTTTATTTTTCTTTTCTGGAGGAAAAGACTTAATGGAGGTGGACAGATCTGAAGAGTATATTATACACGTTTAAAATTCTGATGAGCTGTTTCTGAAGGGGATATTACTCTCCAAGTTACCGCATACATTGCAAGTTTTCATTTTTCTTCCGCATAGTTCATACTGTTGTAAAAGTTAATAGAGGACACCCCAAGGTTTTCATTTTACCCCAAGTTCTTTTTTCCTAATTCATTGTATGTTGTAATGATCCTATGAAGTGTGAAATTACTTAACATTCTGCTGATGGAAAATGAAGCCCGGGATGTGTGGGGGGTGTTGTCTCACTGTGATGTAGCCAAACCTAAGTACAGCGTTTCTATAGCTAACCAGCTCAAACTAATTTAAAATCAGAAGGGAAAAATTAAATATCTTGCCATTCGGGTAACACAGTTGCCAGATAACCTGCAGCTGAAGGGCTCTGAGAATTTATGACGTTCATGGTGTATGATCAAGACTGACGTCGTTCATATGCTCGTCAGAAACCTAAAGAATATGCAGGTTTTGCAGAAAACTGTGTGTCAGTTATTCATGGGTAACACTGAGGTCGTCTTGGGTACCATTAGTTACTGAACCCGCATTGTTGTTGGGGATGTCTTTCAGATAAGACAATATAAGAGGTTCAGTTTTCCTTCTCTCTTACATGTTTTCATGGTTTGTCTGTAAAAGCAGGTTATTCTGTACTGATTTCCAACTTCAGCAGTGCTGTTCCGCTGAGCTCCTTGGTTTAAAAATGTGTGGTTTATTTAATTTATGATACTGAACTTTGGTAGCATTGTTCCGTACGGTTACACCACATCTACAAAAGTCTCAAAGGCCTTAGTTGAATGCTTTTAGATGGTTTTGCCAAGTATAATCAAGAGAATGAGAATTTTAATATTCATTAGAAAATGAGTTGGTTAGTTTACATCTTTGTTTTCTCATTTAAAAAAAAAAGTCAGAAAACTTTCAGATTTTGGGGCGATTGACTACCTTAAAGGGCGACTCTTCCACACTTTCAGAATAGTACATTGCCTATTTTTTTATATGTCTAAGTTTGGCTTTTCCTGTTTACCCTGTTGCAACTGAAACTGTTTATAGAAGCAATTCCTATGAAGCTTGCTGTCCAAGTGATTACATGGTACACAGAGCCCTTTTCTTTTGGGCAAACCAGCTAATACGTTATTTTTAGTCAGTGGTTCATTGGAGCCAATAATTTATACTCACACTGGATGTTAAAGGAATACATTTTACACAGTGGTCAACTTTCCCAAGAGGGAGTTAAAGGTATTCAGTTTGGCACAGAATTTTTGTACGTGGTTAACCAAGATTTAGGGGAGAATGGATGCAATTTTAAATGAGATATAATAACCTTTGCCTTTCTGTTTTCCACAATAGTTTACTGTCGAGCTGTCAGAGAATACTATATTCATATAAATAATGCTACACCAGTGCATCATCTTCCGTACGCGAAGCTGACTGAAGGAAAGCACTTTTGATTTCTGATTTAGAAATGAAAATACTTTTCATTAAAATTCATTTCAATACAAATTTAGGAGGGGAAAAAGGTTTCTCACAGTACTAGTCAGAATGGGACAAAACATAACTTCAGGTGCTGTTTGCGTTCTCGTGTACAAAGTATGGGTCATTTATGGGGGTCTCTCTTCTGGTGTTACTTGCAGTTGTTGAAAGCAAATAAATGTTAATTATTGTTTTAAAAATAATCTTTGTACTTTGTTGCCTTGTACATCTTTGTGGCTCATGTTGGATGATTGAGTTTATTGTTTCTCCTGACTATTTCATTGCTCATTCATTAGCCTTAACTTTTGCTTTAAGAAGCGCATAGCTTCTTGGGAACCTCTGTAATTCTGTAAAGGTGCTAATAAAGCATTAATCAAGCCAGACCCCACTGGCTTATCTTTACTGTATGCTAAAATACCATTTGTTTAAGGAAGTGCAACCCAGAGACGCCTCTCAGTTGTCCATGGTCACAGTGCATAGCTTCAATGTAAACAGGGCAGTTTGAATCAGTTTGGGATGTTGAGGGGAAAAAAAGGAACGTGTGGATGTCTAGGCAGGAATTCCGCTATGGACCTGGAGAGCTGGATTCCTGGTAACAGTTTCTAACGGGAAATACTGATGAATTCACTTTTCCCCCCATTTTTTCCTATCTTGAATTTACAGGGTTTTAGCATTTTGTTGTCCTGCCTCTAAATTATAACAGCAATAGATGAGCACCACCAAAATGAAAACTTGACGTATTGTTATCACACTTGAATAGAGTTAACTAAGTTGTGAAAGATTTCAATCTGCGATCAAAGAGGAGGAAGGTAAATCAAACATCCAGCCTGTGGCACAAGAGCAGAATTTCCTTTGATAGCTGATAAAAAGTTAGGTTTGGGATTGTTCGCATTTAGAAACCTTTGTGTGGTTTCACTCGAATGCTTTGTTGTGACCCAGATCACAGTGTATTGTATTCAGACATAGTATAAACTTTGACTTGTTATTTGTAGCTGCATTAAAGAGTGTGGGTTTTATACGTGTAAAGGTTTCAATCAGACTCTTTTGTGTTAGAAATAAAAAAGCCTTTAGGGCATTGAGTGCTTTAAATATGAATTTGTTTACTTTTATGCCATATTTGCTTCTGATTTCGCCTGCTTGCTTTTCAAAAATAATGACCTGCTCAATATGTCATTCCAATATTCAGTCAAGGTGTCTGTTAAAATTCATTTAACAACTTGTAATGTATGCCGATCTTGGTTACACAGTCTTTATTTGTACGTAGATTTGTCATTGATTATCAGTGCAGTTTCTGGAATATTGTTTACCATTTGGCTGTTGCTACAGCGTAGGCAAGAGGCTACGATTCTGCTTCGGCTGGACAAATAATGTTTTCCTTTTTAACTACAGTAGATTTTTAGAATGTAACGACTGTCAGGTGTGACTGAATAGTTTTGTACAAATATCTGAACTTCCATGCTTGCTAGCTATAGAATGAAAGGAATATTTTTTCCAATCTTTTGTAAAGCACTTTGAGATCAAGGACTGACAGTACTATATTAAATAAAACACCACGGTCAAATCTTGAGATCTGAAGCTTTGATGTACATTTTCAAGAAAGTTAGTAGCAGAATAAAGTTGGTGTGTATGTTACTTAAAGATTGAAATGTGTGTGTTTGAAATGGTGCTTCTCCAAGAGGTGTCTTTCAGAAATGCGATTGCTCTGGATGTTTGTGCTGCCCTGTGCTTCTTTCTCCCGACGGACTCTTTAGTGACCGTGCCATGCGATATAACTCCACCGCATACATCACGCACAGACGAGGCATTTTGGGTGGGGAGGCTGGTTTTAAAACAAACAAACAAAAAGCCTGGCATCACTGTCCTGCTGCATTCCCTCCCACTGACAGAAGATAAGCTGCGAGTGCTGGTGCGCTGCCTTTGCAAGGCCTTTTTTAAAACCACCAGCTGGTGCTAGTTCACGTGGGTGAGATTCGTTTCCTGTGTTCCCCAGGGCCTGGCACCAACTTGAATCGTTCAAGGGGCGAATGTGATGGCAAAGTGGAAGCACCATCTCCCCCGCTGCCTTCATCACACCTTGCCACTCAGAGCCCCCCTGAGATCTGCTCTTCTGGTGAAATGTCACCAGAAACCATGATAAAAGGAGAGGTGCCTTCCTCAACCCAGGTAAGATCGTGGGGAAAAATGCAAAGAAATTTAAATGCAAAGGTATCTGTTTGATCAAATTCTCCCCAGTTAGGAGTACTTTGAAAGACTGTAATACCTTATACTTTGATCTGTTCGCCTTTTTTTTTTTTTTTTTTTATATAGGTTATTTTAAAACTAGAAGTCTGAGGTCAGGGCTGGTGCTGTCCTAATTTTATCCTTTCTGCCTTACCTCAGCAGAACTTGTATTCAGAAAACTGTATTTTATTTTATTTTTTTTTTAAAGTATACATGTCTTCTTTATTGTAAATCCCTTTGTTTGCAAAACACTGCATACAAGAATATAATAACGGCATAAAGATAGCCGAGACCCCAGCTATCCATTGCCCACTTCTGGTGTTTTGCATTTGGGTTTCTTGTAACTGTCTAAATTCAGATAGAAGCAGGCTGGCTTTCTGTATTACGGGAGCCAGGAATTTGACATAAAATCCATAGCTTTCTGTGGCATTTCTTATTCTTAGTATTCTTGAATGAGCCTTTAGTTCCATTAAACAAATGGGTGGAAACACAGATTTTTTTCCTTTGCAGTCACCTTAGAGGAAAGTGAGCTGCTAAGAACGGCTGGTAGCTGCTTGCCCGGTCTCCGGCAGACCTGCCCAGGCTGCATCGTGCCTCTGCCTCATAGAGGGTTGCCATCTGCCGCACGCTGGCATATTGCAAATGCTTTATGAAAAAAAAAAAAATCCGCTTTTATTTATAATTTGGATCAGCGATGCCAGAGACCGTTGCATAAAGGGAACTACCCAGAAGGTGTTTGTTTTCTATGGGCTTTTCTGTGTGGAAAGAAAAAGTAGCTATGTAAGGCTAAGGGAGAATTTTCCAGTTCTGTTGTATCTGCTAGACATTTTCTATCCAGTGTTTCTTTCCTATTGGCCTGAGTGGGAGCTGCAGGTGCTTAGCAAGACTGAAAACTTGAGTAGTTACCCAGGACCTAAATAGGCATGTTGATTACTGTCCTTAAACACCAAATCTTGCAAAATACGGCCCAGTTAACTTAGCCGCTTTGACGCGAAAGCTTTGTAAAGGCAAATAGGGTTGCCGAGTCAAACGATGAGCCTCCGTTAAAGAAGGGGTGAAGGCAATGATAAGATGGGAGTCTGAGCACTAGCTACAAAGATGTGTTCTTGTAAATGCTTGCCTTAACTTAAGTATGCTTTTTGTTTGCAGGCCACTTATGATGGATTTTTAGCACTTTGGCAGTTTGATAACTCTGATTTGGGTAAGTAGAGAGAAAAATATTTTTTTAAACTATCATTATTTTATACCAGAAGACGCTGATTTGTACTTGCGTATGTGTATTTCTATTTTAGATACGAGTTTCTCGAGATCCGAAGACATGGACATAACCACTGATGGCCTGTTCCTGGATTCAGCCCTAGCCAAGAGGCTGACCTGTGGTTTCTGCAGGAGGGTTTTCCAGTGTGCTGAAGAGCTGAAGGAGCACATCCACGAGCATGCTTTCTCCATGCTTCTCCCGTTCGACTTGGTTGACTGCTCCCGGCCCGGCCTTGCTGACAGCCTGCCTCCTGGCCAGCTCGCCCGCTTCCAGTGCTCCAAATGCCCCGCGAGCTTCACTCTGAAATCAAACATGGATCGGCATGAAAAGACCATCCACTTCAACTGTAAGAAGATGCAGTGTCCTAACTGTGCCAAGCTGTTTCGAGACAAGACAGACTTAAACCGGCATCTTATGTCTGTGCACTCGAACGAGCGTACTTTTGTGTGTCTCTTCTGTGGCAAGGGCTTCGGTACACAGAAGAACCTCACTAACCACGGGAAAGCGTGTTACCTGGGCTCTGCCCAGCTGGGCGGGTTTGAGCTTTTGGACAGTGTAGGACAAAACAAGGATCCTGAGGACGCGTAGCTACTGTTGCGTATATGAGACACTTCTTTTAAACCAGGAAAAGCAAATTGTTCCGTTGTTCTCGCGCTGCAAATAAACGTACCACAGGTGTTAATACAATAGAGTAACTCCCCAAAGCTGATCAGGTTGATAATGTGCTGGTTCCAGATACTGTGTAACTGCAGCCACGGTGCAATTTTTGTCCAAAGACAACTTTTGTCAGTCCATAGAATGGGCACTTTGGCTATCTTATTGGTGTGATCATACTGTGGGCTTATACTACCTTAAACTTTTTTTTTCAGTAGATCTCAAAGTGCTTTATAAAAGAAATGGTGATGTTTTCCTCGTATTCCCTGGGAAAATAACATAGCTCAGCTTGTTGAGCGTGTTAGCAATAGAATTAATAATAGAATTCAGTCTTCTGAGTTCTGGTCTAGCGCTCTGTCCACTAGACAATTCGGGCATTTCAGGGTTTTTCAGCTTGAGATTAGGAGCTGTGAAGGCACTAGGTTGCTCGGTCCTGTAAGCTGTTTATAAGTCTGGTTTTCTGTGTCATTTAAAGGAGAAAAACATGCTGCTTGTTCATATGTGCAACAGGGTATATTATTTGGGCTTGAAAGTTGTTGCAAGGCTTGTATATTTTATCAATACTATGTTTGGGTATTTTTAGGACTCTCTTTAAAATATACTAGAGTATGGCTGTGGCTTTCAGGAATTCTGTAAATTTTCGGACTTGTTTGTTTTATATAATTAAGTTAGCCAAAGTGAATGTAGAGGAGAGGAGGGTTTACATAGAAGATCTAATTGTAACCTTGGGTGCACATACAAAATCAGTAATGGTTGTTACTGGAGGGAGAAGTCTTACTGTAATTCCTATACTATTATATGAAATTCATTTATTTTTTTAAAAGATTAAATATTTATGTCTCTTGCTATATATTTACATGCAAAACCAGATTATAGTAACTGTTAAACGAAAGTAGCATAATCAAGTGTAGTGCTTTCCAGCTGCGCTGCGTACAGCACGGCTTGTCAGCAGCTTGAGCTTTAGCGTTGTAGGGTTGCTCTCCTTAGTGTGCGAGAGAGCGAGCTGAGGAGACGAAAGCAACTTCTACAACTGATCTTTAGGGTCCTTCAGAAAAGCTCTTTCTCATAATGTTGTCGCATCTCAGGGAGACAAAAATGAGAAATATTTGGTCGTGCACAAAGTTGGACTTGAGCAGCCTGGGGGTCTCCAGTGGAGAGTTTCTTGCAAAGCTGTTTCCTGTGGAAAGCTAGGTGAGAGAGATCATCTGGTTCCTGCTGCCCTTGCTCTCGTAGAGAGGGAACAGGTACGTTCCGGTGCAGCGCTGCCCTGCCGGTTCCTGCTGTGAGTCGGAGCTTCGGGGAGAGCGCTCCGTGCCACATCAGGGCTGGCTTTCTGAGGGTTGGGAAGCCAGAGTTTCCCTCCTTGGCTTAGTTCTTACTCTTTGTTTGAGCAGGGTGCGGTCAGAGTTGAGAATATGTTCTGATACAGTGTAGTATGCCATACTTCGATCATTTTCTTAAATTTTATTTTTTTTTGCAAAGTCACGTTCGTGTTTTTCGCTCTTGTTCCCATTGACATCTTTGGCGCTGTGGATCACGGCCGCCTGTGAATGTGTATAGTTTATAGCCTGTCAGCTTCCCTTCGTACAGATGTCAGTTTAACTGCCTCGTAATTTATTTTGCTCTTAAATAACCAGCGAGTGAGGAAGGAGAAAGCCGAGCCAGAAGAGAAAGTTGTGACCAAAATGAGCCTTACCTGGAAATTTGGGAGCAGCGTGGCAGAATTTGTCTGAATCGGAAAAGTAAGATGCCAGCGAAAGTAATTTCAGCAAATTTTTAAAAGGCTTCGTTCACACGATAATAGTTAATGACGTTTCATGTTTGTTCATTTTTTCTCATATTTGAGAATTGAATTCAACATGGAACTATTTTTCTATAGTCAGGTCAACTCATTCTCTCTCTAACAGAGGTTTAAGTAGTATTTTACTTGGCCTGTACATCAGAGTGCTTCCTGACTTCGGCACTGAGAACTTCCAGCGTTTCCCTTCAGGACCAGGAGTAGGTTTTTTTTAAAATGTTAAAACCGTAGGGTATAACGTAGCAGCGGCTTACAGAGTTTGTGTAGAAAACTTCTTAAAAGTAGGATTTTTGTGTTAGAAAATGGCATGGGAAGATGATGGGACGTGTAAGTTTGACAGTTAAATTGCACCTTGCTATTTATAACCTTAAATATAACGAGGATTAAGTGGACAAGAATTCTCTTGAAGTTTGTGAATTCTTCGTAATAACCAAATTAGTGTAGTATTTCAGTGATTATTAACTACATATCAGTTTACAGAGTTACTACAAAGTAGCTCTATCGGGCAGTATATCACTAGTGCTTTTTCTTCTCTCAAGTCAGGGATGTAGGAGCCTATTTCATTTAACAGCCTCAGTGAAATAAGTAAAGTTACTGGAGATGACAATACCAAAGGCTTTTTTCCAAGCACTGTTGTGTTGGTTTTAAAAATGCACATCTTCTGTAAGTACTTTCGTGAAGTTAAGTACATAGATTTTTACTACGGCACTGTTTGTATTTCGTTCTCCATTTCTTGGTGCTATTCTTCCCATAGTTGGTCCAGTAGCTAGTTATCTGTGGCACTACTGTTAATGGTCTTCATGATCTTGTTAAAGATTATTTCTTAGGTCCTTAATGCTGCTATACGTAAGCTCTATAAAATATTGTCACTTAGACAAAAGATTGTACTCATACCAAAGCTGGTATGTTGTTCATTAAATATATGTACTTGTGGGTGCATATATTTAACAGTACTGTGAAAATGTTAACTCTGCAATACAGTCATTTTTCTAATAATGTTGTTATTTTTCAGGTGTTTACTTTTGTGGATACAAGAACTAAATATATGGCTATTTGGTGAAAAAATAGTTTTCAATAAAACTAGAGCTGCAAAAAGTGTTCTGTGACTATTTTTAAATACAAGCATACTAGAAGCTGAAAACGTTATTGTCGAGCGATTTAAGCTGAATACGGGCAAAAGTAAGCATGAGGGATCTTGTAATCAGAAAGTGTTACGAATACGTTGTTGGAAATACCTTTATGTGTTGGAAACGTAAAGGTGTAGATGGCTGTGTGTGAGTGTAGCGTGCCGACGGTGCCGGTTGTGCACCAAAGGTGCGGAGTGGCCTTCTCAGCTTCTACGGTAGCTCAGCCACAAAGCGAGGGGACAGGTACGGACTGTAAATGAGAGGAGGCACCTGGTCATTTAGGAAATGACGGGATCAGGTACAATCTGGCGATGCGGGAAATAAGGGGTTTTGTGGTATTCTCTTCTCCAAAGCACTTTTGCTTGGTAATCTTGGTATCTGGTGTTACTGTGAGTATTTCCATGTCATTTTTTTCCGGAGTGGGTGGTTAAACCCGACTTGCTGAGCAGCTCGTCCTGCTAGCTGTGGGCTACACATGTAGCACGTTTGTGGTGTTCAGTACTGGACGTGGCCTTGGACTGGAGGAAGGAGGGTTACGTGTCCCCTCTTGACTTCCCTTGATCAGCTTATATCTTGCTTACCTTGTCTAGACTCCATAGTAATAGGTTTATAGTGATCCTGGGGAACGTAAGTGTTTGTGTGGCCTATCGCTAATAATCGAGCCGTTACAGGATCAAACCTGAAACGTATTTATCATAAATAGCTTTGTATCGTAAAATTGATACTTGCTTAAGACTTTCCTGTAGGAAAAAAGTGGGCTCCTTGCCTCTGATTGTATAGACAAGGGGGTGTCCAATCCAAAGGAGAAAATAAAGCAAAAAATACTTTTCCTGTAATATAAAAGAGAAAGAGTTTTCACATTCTATTTGTTTAAAAAAAAAAACCAAAACCCGCTATAAATCAGAAGTTAGGCATGGGGTAGGAGAAGGGCTGTGCGGCCCGGCCAAGTTGCTAGGTTATCAACAAGAGCTTGCACAAGGCTCTGGGCATCAGGCCGTGCTGAACTGTCTCCTCCGGGAGGTTCCCAAAGCAGCGCGAGTGCACGTGCGCGTGGTCACTCGAAACCAGCCCTTCAACATTCTGCCTGATCGCAGTGAGGAATCTTTACTGACGGGTGAATAAAATACTCTTAGCATTCACTTTCCCTGTCGTCACTATTGCAGCCGTGGGCCAGGTGAATGGTGAGTAGGCTTCCCCCCCCCCCGCCTTGGGCTAGAAAATTCTCTTGACAGCTTTACAAACGTGCTGAAAAAAACCCACCAAACCACCAAAAAAAAGCACCTGTAAGATGGACCGCCACAGCTGCTGAGCAGCCCAAAGCAGCGAGTTAGGAGCACGAGAAAAGAATGTAAGAACATTAGATCCAATTCAAACCGCTAATCAAAGGGAGTATTTTTTTCCACACAGTTACCTGCGTGGAGGATATGTTTAATCCCAAATAGTCAAAACAAATGCGAAGACAAAATTCATATCATGGCAACTTTTAAGATCTTGAACCATGCTTTTAGTCTGCGTTAGAACAATAAAAAACTTCTTAGCGTACTTTTCTTAAGATGAGCTTGTGTTGAAATGTTTGTTCCGATTATGAAGGGTGGTGTGACCCTGTTTAAAGATGTCTCTTTAGACATGTAGTTTGCATCACGTAGTTTGCGCTTTTAAATGAGTGACAAATGCAGTTACTCTTCCCATTGTCTTATCTGTATTGCAAATACAAGACAAAGCAAATTTAAAAAACAGAAGGAAAAAGCAGCCCACAAATCGGGCATTAAAGTAAACGCCACCGAGTACGTGGGCCTGCTGGCTTTCTTAAGAAAGGCCATTTTTAAGTAGCTGTTTTTCAGCGCGCGGTGTAACTCCCAGGGCATTATCTGTGTGCACTGAGAGCATGCAGTGTGCGTTCAGCTGGTAGGGCATTTGTAGGAGATAACGTTTCAATAAACATCTAAAAATATTGGGAAGTGCTCAGTATGTTAGAAGCCATATAGTAGGTCTGGTATTTCCCTTATTCCCTTAGCTCTCCTACATAGACTGTTTTCATTTACCAAAAGCCATTTACATACACGATAGCGTACTTAAGGTGATTAACTAGAACTTGGCGTTCTTTTTTTCCCTCGTTGTTATGTAAACAATATATTGCTTTGAGAAATGATGATAATTAGGAGAAAAGTGGGTGAAAATTAACATACTAATGGAAAGCAATAGAATTATTAGAAGGTGGAGATTTAAAATCGTATCTATGTGGACAGTCGCTTCCGAACGTACAGTGGGTGGATGTCTTCAGGGAATAGCAAATATTCTGCATTTCACCTGCTGTATTTTGCATATTGCGCTTTGACTTTGTTTGGAGGAGGAAATACCAAGGCAGCTGCCATGTGCGTTCTGCTGGCAAATTAGACCCTTGGGCTGTCAATACTGTACGCCTCCCCTGGGTCTGCTTTCAGTGCGCTTCTGAGGAGATGACAAGAAGAAAAGAATCAACAATGTGAGAATGACTTCAAAGAATTCATCCCGTTTCTAGTTCAGCAAAATACGATTGGGGGGGGGCCAGAAAAAAGAGTCCATCAAGGGCTACATACAGTTGTCTTGTAAGGAGGCTTGCAAGGGTCATGCTGTAATTCAACATTACGCATCCCTTTATATTTCTGTATCCATGCCGCAATGCTAATACTAGTTGAGTTGGATAATGTAGCGTGTGTTTTTGTTGTAACTGTCCTGTTTCTTGTGGGTAATCCTTAGTCTCTTGCACCTTCATTGAAATACTCCTGGAGTGTGTGATGATATTCTTGCATCGCCCCGTAAATAAAACTAAAGAGCGTGGCACTGTCGGGGTGTTAATTTGTGGTCTTCTGTTCCCGGCGAGCTCCTTCTTCCACAAATCATAGTGTTAGAATTTTAGATCTTGATATTTAGGGTAATTCATTATAATAAATCAGAATTACGGCAGACTGTCAGCCCTCTTTATTTGCCATTTAGCAAGCGTTAGGCAATGTGTGTTACAGACCGTTGCTAAATGTTTGTGTATTGGCTTGTTCAAAAGCTTCTCTGATGAAAGTACTTGAAGTTCTTAGCTTTAATAATGTAAGTGCAATAATACAGTATAAGGATTAAAAAAAATTGTAGATGGTTAAGAGGTGAGAGTGTGATTTCACACTGAACTAATTTAATAGCGAAATAGTAAACGAGAAGACTGACCGTTTTGAGACATTCTGAAAGTAATCTGCGTGTTTTGCCTGCTCTCTTACAGTCAACGAGTTCACGGTCATCAGGAAGAAATTCAAGTGCCCGTACTGCAGTTTTTCAGCCATGCATCAGTGCATCCTGAAGAGACACATGCGATCCCACACGGGAGAAAGACCCTATCCCTGTGAGATCTGCGGGAAGAAGTTCACCCGCCGGGAGCACATGAAGCGGCACACCTTGGTAAGAGGGCAGGCGCTGGGTGGAAACAGCCGATTTGTTTAGGTTAAAGATAACAGGAGCTTCATCTGATTTAGGTCTGTATTTTGTTTTCCCCTCTGGGGCTCCTCTGAAGGCTTCTCCAGTGTCTTTTTTTTTTTTCCCTGCCTTTCAAAGGGCCCGTGTTTTGCTGCCTGTTCATCCAGAGCTAACCTCCACCTGCTCTGCTAGCTCGGCCGGAGGGTTTCCCGAGTTGCACCTCGAAGCAGCCGGGGCTGAGCCAGCCCCGCAAAGCCAGCCTCGCTCTCCAGCGCAGCCTTCTCCTTCCCATGCAACCCCGACGGCCGGGGAGAGCCTGGGCGTTAGGGAGGGGAGGTAGAATAGCTGATGCTGTCTTCAGGGTGGGAAAGGAAGGGGTTTTTAATAGGTTGAATGACTTGGTGCGGAAAGCTTTAAAATAAGTCGCTCAGCAAGAAGAATTCCAGGCGAAGCTACTCTGGTCCGTCAATGCTTAGTTATCGACAATAATGCTACGCCTTATTAAAGACGGCTGCTCAAAGCCGACTAGGAGGCTGGCTGGTGCCGTTGTCTGGCTTTTCACAACTTCTTCAGAAACAAAATTTTAAGCCAAACTTTTTGCTTTTTTTTTCAGGGGAGAATTAATTTCCCATCTTAAAGTGGTGTCTCAAAGCTTGGTATAGAGGTGATACTGTGGAAGAGCAAATAGTTTCTACGTAATTATTTCAGTAATGCACACCAGCAAGTTCTGGTGCCCCTCTAATTAAGCTTGTAGAGAAAACTTCAATTTTTTTTTTTTTTTAAATACTGGGCATGGTAGCTGTGGGGTTCTAATACAGTGAGATATTAAAAAAAAAAAATCACAAGAGTGACAGTTTCAGTGACTCAAAGAATTGCTTTGTTGAGGTCATTGAAATAACTTTTTCCATATTTATATTATCTACATCATATTTATATTATCTATTAAATTTTGAATGTAAAGAATTCTTACTGGAGGAGGTGTGCTTAGAGTAATTAATGTTTTCCTGCTTGTAGTTCTCAAAAAGCCACAAAGAGCTTTAATGCCCTCACCCCAGTCCTGCAAGCGCGTGCGTCCCCTTGCCTGCCTTCCTTCAAAAGCAGTTTAACAGCAGTAACGCAACTTGGTTCGAGTGTAACAAAATTTGCAGTTCCTTTTCTTGCTCTATAAATTTCTATCCTAATGAGAATCAGCATATCTTTACGTACTGTGGGGAAGGCAGGAAAATGCATTATATCCTCCAGGAGCGAAACTGAGGTGGTCTGCAAATTAATTTTAGTTCTCAATTTTTGCTGCTGGACTCATTCTAGGTGAGTGACTTGGTTCTGTTGAGTCTGAAGTTCAAGTTCTGTTATACACCCAGGGGGGGTGAAATCAGCTGTTTGTGAACACATACAGGAGAGGATATATGTCTGTCTGAATCTCTGTATGACTTCTTTTATGTCAGGAATGAAGCTAGTTTAGAAAATACCAGCTGGATTACAAATTTTTAGTGCCAATTCCTGAAAAAAGTGCAACCCTGACAATACCAATTTGTTTTCGTTTCCAAAGAGCCATAAATGACTCAGAGGTATCTTGGAATGGATGCAACAAAGAAAAAAAGGACAGGGATTCAGGGGTTTTTTTGGTACTGTTGTAAGTAAGGCCCCAGAAAAATTCCAGTTCCGTTATTTATCTGAAGTTTCTTTTGAAACGAAGCTACGAAAAGGGGTATTTTCTTATATGCAAATGACACCGTGATCTTCATTTACAAAAGCGGTCGTGCAGGCTGGCTGAAGCGCTTGTGGCAAGATTAGCTGCTGGATTCGTGCGCTTTGCTTGTCTTGTCATCTTATTTCCGGTGCATATGATATTTTGGGGCTTAATTGTCAACTCTTGGGTAAATCTGTAAAGATGAATGCTGGTGTGCGTCAAATAAAAATACATGTTATAAAAATAAGACGTAGGAAAAGGAAGTAGGTTTAACACAGCAAAACCCATGTTTCTCTCAGTTCCTCAGCTGATAACCAAAGACAAAAGGGACTATTTTAGTTTGTTTAGCTCAAATTAAAAAGCATGTTTTCATAGTCTTTATATAAAATTTAAATAGAATAGAAACACTTGTTTTCTTTGAATTGGAATATTAAATTAAAAACAAGATTTTCTTTCTAAAAGCTTTGCATCTCAAGCGATACTCCCGTGTGGTGGCAGAGCATAAACCGAGGTTTCTCGCCCCGTTGCAGTGAAAGGGCTGTGTCCAGAAGGAAGCGCTACCCCTGTAATATCCTCAAGGTTTTCAGCTTAAAAAAAAAAACCTGAACCGAAAGTTTCTTGCTTCTAGTTTGAAGTGATTTGTCTCCACGCGTACTGGACTTTCTTACCTGGTCTGTCGCAGCATCACAAGCGACTGCTAACTGCTTAAACCTGGCAGGATAAATTTAGATGGGAAAGAGCGGTTTTGTTTGCGAACTGAGCTGCTGTTTCCTTGCAGTAGCTTTTTTTTAAAAAATTACTTTTTTTTTTCAAATTCTTTTTTTAAATCCATAGCGAACTTGGTTATTACTGCAGGCCTTACACCGCCTATGCAGCTCGCCCCGTCCCTGCTGCTGTTGCAAAAGCGTGTGCCTTTTCCTGGGAAGAGCTGCCGCCCGGTCAGCTGGAAGCCGGTTGTCCACTCGCAGCAGATGCCGGCGGCGCGGCGCGGCTTGCCAAATGGCGGCGCTGCCTTGCACCGGGCGGGCAGTTAGCCCCGGCCCCTTGCACCGGGGGACGATGGAGGGGCTTGGGTGATGAGTTGCTGTGGCGTTCAAAACCCCACCATCTACTACCGCTTCCTTCCATGCGCGTGTGTCCGTTTTTTGGATGAGTGCCCAGCCATCTGCTCGGGGGACTGCCCGCTCCCCGAGACGTCCCTTCGTTATTTCCGTGGGGTGTTGGGGTTCTGGCGTTCGGGAGGCAGCTCCCAGCAGTGAGCTTTAGTCCTGCTGCAAGCGCGCAGATTTCAAGATCCGTTACTAGTTTTGCAGCAGGGAGCCCCTTGTCGTGCCGGCTGGTCGCCGCCATCATTTTATTTCTGAGAACTTTCCCTTTTTGAAAAATTTTTTTCAGAAATATAGGACGGTGTCAGCACAACGTTTTCCCCTCTCTCCCTTGGAATATCGGTATTTAGTCAGTTAGAATATGGTCTTTCCAGTGGCATTTTCAGACACTGAGGACCAAACGCCATTTCTGTGTTTAGTACTTAGTAATTTGGCAATAAGGGAAATAAGATTAATCGCTGCTCAGCTGCATCCAGTAATGTGGTTCACTTTGAATATGCTGACTGAACTGTCAGGGTTGGAAGAGAGGGGGAGAGAGGTAATCAGTTTTTTTAACAGATATTTCAATTACGCATTGTTTTAGTACCTGTTTTATAATTTCGTTTTTGTATGGCTCTTTTAGCCCTTATTCTGCACCCTCGACCACCTTCTGTAATCCTGTTCAGCTTTTGATGCCTGAAGATCATTCTTCTAACAGTTAAAAATGAGTGATACCCTTTGAGCCTGTTAGACGGCTTTGACCAGCCCTGTCCAACTACTTTTAAAAAAGCTTACACGTAGTTTTTAAAAAAAAAAAAAAAAAATAAAAAAATACAATTACTTTGCTTGATGCAGTTGAAGAATACATCGCGGGGACTAGCTCAGAGCGAGGAGAACCTGAAGCCAGAGCACATCAGAAGAGCTCGCGGGCTTTGAACGCGGTTGGGACCGGTGCAATACAAAGCCTGAGCGAGTGTCCTGCGGGTAGTGAGGGCTGAGGGGGTAAGATGGGTCAATTTGTCCTCTTCCCAAATACCTTTAGCTCGGCTGGGTATTCCGGATGAGCAGTGAGCGCAGGGTTATGGAGAATCCGGTTGCAAGAGCAGGTGATCCCGTGCTGGGGCAGGAGCGGGGAACTGGCCTCGCCAGGCAGCTGGTTTAAAATAAAAGGAAGGACTTTTCCAGGCAAGGCATGTTTAACCAGCGAAACCTTCGCTACAGGCCGTTGTGAGCATGAAAAGAATAAATGAGGTGAAAAAAGGATTAGGCACTGGCGATAGGTGCCCAGAGGCTCTGGTAGCTGATGGTCTGCACGAAACGGCTTGCTCGGGACCACCCCAGATCACTGGTCACTGGATTCACAAGGTGGATCCTTCTGTACTTCTACACCGCTTCCCAAAGCGTCTCCTGCTGATCGGTGCCAGCGACAGGGCACTGGCCAAGGCGAGCTCCTGGGCTGTCCCAGTGTGGCGTTAATATATAAAAAAATAAAGAATAAATATGTAAAAAAGAAAAAAAAAATATGTATAATATATATTGGTCAGCCCTGAAGTAGTCAGGCAGTTGGACTAGATGATTGTTGTAGGTCCTTTCCAACTGGACTGTTCCATATGTAAATAAAATTAATATATATTTATTTTTTTATATATATATATGAAAGTACCTGATGAGGCTCCTCGTGGTGGAATTCAGGAGTTCTCGCTGCATTGGTTGGCCGTTTCCTTTGCAAGAGGAGCAGGTGAACGTTTTGAGCAAGCTCCTTGCCTTCCACACATGGCAAAAGTAGCCAGCGACAGATTTCACCTTTGACTAGGTGTTTCTGTGCTTCTCAGGTTATGTCATTTTGCTTATTGTGTAGCGAAGGTTGAATCTTGAAGTGATTTCTGGTATCCTGCAGAGCGTTTTCCCACTTACCGCTTATTCTGTAAGTGTGATAGCTGTGTATGCCTGTTACTCTCGGACATAAAATGCAGCATGATTTATAGACAGAAACATTTGTGACAAACCATTTTTCAGCCACCAGAGTAGTCAGAAATAAGGTTAGAAGTGCATTCGACTGCACTTTTTTTTTTTTAGAGGTACAGGATGCGTTAGCGGTGCTCCTACTCCTTGGTTCTCGGCAGCAGTGGGATCAGGAGAGGAACGGCTAAATGAACGTGACGTTAGCACTGGTCTGATCGTGGGTTGTTCTGCTCTGGTCTGCAGAGAACCAGTGCTTGGGGCTGGTGGGGTTTTTTTCTTTTTTAAAGTTTTCCTTGTGGTGGTGGTGCAATGCAAGTATTGCACCCCAGAAAAAACAAAAAGAAAAGGGGAGGGAAAAAAAAAAATAAAGCGATAAAAGTTCCTCTCTGAACTACTAGTTTGATGATCAAAAGGCAGTCTCAAAAGGATTTTCCGTTGTATGACACCGTTACAGGGTTGAATTAATCACGGTGGGCTGGAAAATTCTCTACCTGTCGTTCTTCTCTACAAATATCATCGTCACGATGAAAGCCCGTGACGATCTCAGGTTGCAGTCGTGGGCTGCGGTGGTTTTGCCTTTGCAGAAGGACAGGGGAGCGTGTCCTTCCCTGCAGCTCTCGATCCGTCTCCGTTGGCATTAACTTTTCTGATCGTTCTCCTTTTCCAGGTCCACAGCAAAGATAAAAAATACGTCTGCAAAGTGTGCAACCGAGTGTTCATGTCTGCGGCCAGCGTGGGGATTAAGCACGGCTCTCGCCGCCATGGAGTTTGTGCCGATTGCTCTGGTCGAGGCATAGCTGGTCACCTGGACCACAACGGGGGAGAAGGGTCTCCAGACGAGTGCTACCCCGGGGAAGGCCAGTACATGGAAGACCCGGATGACATCAAAGTGGAAGGAGACGAGGAGATGGGAGACGACGACGACATCAAGTGGAAGGATGACGTAGGAATGTCACAAGATGATGTGATTTTAGATGATGACAAAGATGTCGACTCTCCGCAGGAGCAGGACAACTCTGGGGAGAACGACAAGGATTTTACCTGGATTTCCTAGGGAATTTTTTCGGTTTTTGTTTCGCTCTGTTGTTTCTAGGGGGAGGGAGGGTGGGGGAGGAAGGAGTATGTTGGAAAAACTAAGTAGCCTTGTTGTCGTCCATGTGTGCAAAATAACTCTTGTGTTTTCTAAACAAGTCCTTCTCTGTTCCACTCAGATACTGTCTTAGCAATGTCGCTTCCAGCGACTCGACTGACTTCGCCTTCCCCCTTCTCCCTTCATGAACAACCCCGACCGCGGCCGCCCCTCCGGCCGAGCCAGCCAGGTTGCATGCGAGTGAGGTAGAGTTCCTGCAGGCGTGAGCGCTGCGCGATGGGGAGGCTGGGTGAAGCATGAGTCCTCGTACCCTTCCCACCCTGAACCAAACACCGGGGAGATTTTTGTGTCCGAAGCAGAGGGTTTTTTTTGGTGGTGGTGGTTGGTTTGTTTTGGTTTTTTTTTTTTTTTTTAAACACCTTGTCTGCGTGCTGAAATCCCGGCGGCAGTGGAATTACAAGCCAACGTTGTGAGAGCAAATCGATGTATGTGTTGGAGGGCTTCCCTTGATGATACAGGCCTTTTGCAAAGCTATTTAAAGAGAGGGGTTTTCTAATGGAGCCAAATCGATCAAAAGGCAAGTCAGATTACAGCCTTACGAATTCCTGTCTTAGACTCAGCTTCCAAAAGAATCACCATCAAAAAAAAAAAAAAGAAAGATTATGACGTTTCTTCGACCTACTGGCATCTTACCCACATCCCATCTTCCAGCCTTGGTTATCCACGGTCGCTGAAATGCGCGTTGGTGCTTCCAGAAGC
Organism: Aptenodytes patagonicus; assembly: GCF_965638725.1. NCBI lineage: Eukaryota > Metazoa > Chordata > Aves > Sphenisciformes > Spheniscidae > Aptenodytes > Aptenodytes patagonicus. The sequence goes on along the minus strand of NC_134962.1, from coordinate 1,833,323 downwards.
ACACTTTGCTATAAAGGACACAGGTAATTCTCTACCTGTCGTTCTTCTCTACATATATCTTCACTTTTCTCCCTTTGCTCAGCTGCCTTTTTCGTAAATATATGCAAACCGTAGCAAAAACGAGGCATTTAGCAAAGTGCAGGATGAACTGGGAAACGCGAGGAGCCAAGGTGAGGACATCCCAGCTGGGTGGAAATCTTGCTGCTCCCGTCCCGTAGACTTTGGTGGGGCCAGGATTTCACCTGGGTACGTTGTTCTGCCTTGCCGAGCTAAAAAACTTCATTCATCGTCGGTAGGCATAACGCCTACTTAATTCATGACGAAAACCTTCAGTTTTAGCTGCACTGGTTCCATGTAAATTTTCAAATAAACCTTTTTTTTTTTTTTTTTTTTTTTTTTTTTAAATAAGAACCAGGTTTCTCTCCCAGCGTCTCCTAAGGGGCTCTGAGGGGCTGCTCCAGGTAGCTGGATTCCCCTTGTTCATATCGGCCACTGTTGCCTTCTTCCAGCTACACCTAACTGACAAAAGCAACAAAGTGCGTTGGAAGTGTCTTGCTCCTGAGAAGCAGCTTGTTTTACCCTTCACCTCTTTGCTTCTGGTGCTTTTTTTTAAATAAAAAAAAAAAAAAAAAAGCTGAAGACCTCACTCTTTCCTTGCCGTGGAGCAATTTTATACGACGTCTGTGACGATGGTATCTTGAAACCTGGCACAAAAGACAACCTGTTACCAGAAAGCCAAATGACTAAAGGTGCTATTTTCCTCCCGTGGTGGGACAGGCGATCCCCGCGGGGTGGAGGGCGTTCTTGCAGGTCTGGTGGTCCTTAACGGAAAGCGTGGTTCCACCCAGTAAAGGAAATAAAAAGTATTTTGTACAATAAACCCCAGTAAAGCAAATAATCTTGAAGGATTTAAGCCACTCGGCACCAGGATTTGGTGGAGCGCGGTGGGAGCCTTGATCCTGGCACCTGCAGTAGCCGGTTCTTTATTCGTTCCCCGATTTAAGTCGCGTCCTGGGTTTATGGCGTTCGATCCCCTTCTCTGCTCCTCAGTTCCTTGCAGACGTTCGCCGCCTTCTCTCTGCGTGCATCATCCCGGTTGACGCCGACGATCGCCTTCGCTGGGAGCCCCCGGCGGCTCCTGGCCTGTCGGTTTTAGTGCACGTCAGTGATTCGGAAACATGGGTCTTTCCTCAAATCCCCTGTTTGGCTCCGTGAGGCCACGCGAGCGCCGCCTCTGCCGCTGCTGAGCCTTGGGATTGAAGGAGTTAAGCGGGACTTGTTGCTTTTAGCTAGTGAGAATGGATAACCCTCTTTAAATACTTCAAGAACAGAGCGGTAGGGTCATGCAGAAACATTCTTACTGAACTGTAAAAATGTAATTTTGCATTTTAGCTTCTTGTAAAGCCCTCCTACCGTATTTAAAAGGACGTACACAAACCCAGTATTTTACGATTGGACCTTTTGTATACCTTTTTTCCAGCAGTCGTAGCGGTTGTGGGGGGGGTCCCGGAGCGAGGTCGCCGTTTCGTTACCCTGACTTTTGCCTCTCGGAGTGCGGGCTCTATTTATTGTCATTTATCCTGTAAATATGGAGGGGGGGTAGGGGGTGTCTGAGGTCCTGAACTTGCAGCCTCACCTGTTACGCGTAGACAAATACATACAGTACTTAAAACATATCCGTAGCTTTGCTTTTTATATGTAAAAACCTATTTAAAAAAAAATTGTAAAACCCAAACCGGTCAAAACCCCGCGGCTTCTGTGACATTCCGTCTCGCCCGTCTGCTCCGATGCCGGTGTGTGCAGCTGCCGTTGCACCTTCCGAGGAGGAGCAGGAGATGGTGGCCCGAGTCCTCCTCTTCCTCGCTCCTCCCTGCCCTCGCCCTTGGGTGACTGGGGTTTGTAATCGGATTTACGGGGTGCTTAGCTTTACTTTGCAATTCCCTTGGAAATATTTTATACTTTTTTTCTTTCCTTCCCCCCCCCCTTTTTTTTTTTTAAAGGGTGGGCAGTAAGCCGGGTGGCTTTCAGAAGTGTTTCCTAGTAGTGCCGCTTTGAAGCTCTTTGAGCCGAGGATGCAAAAAAATAGATCAAAAAAAGGAGAGGAAAAAAATGGAAAAATCCACGTAAAAGCTAACTTTTACAACTATAATCTAGCACACGCTTCTATATTACTAACACACACTATATATACCAAATAAAATCCTTCTAACACCTGCTGTATATTTTAAGTGCTTTGTTTTGATGGAGGTGTGCCGATTTGGAAATGCAGGAACTAGGCTTCAAACTCCCGTGCTCCGGCGGGCGCTTCGTGAGGCTTGGGTTCGAAAAAAGGAATTGGGGCTTTTTTTTTCTTTTTTTTTTCTTTTTTTTTTTTTAAATGCTGAAACTTTATAAAACTTCCTCAGCTGCTCCACGCTGACCGGACCTCTCGGGCTCCTCTCCAGGCGCATCTTGGACCCGCTGCCTATGCAAACCTCTGCTCGTCGAGTTCTAAACGAAAAACCAGTCATTCTGCCTGTCGTATCCAACACTAGCTCGAGTAACCTCCAGCGTCTCGTCTTTGTATTTTCCCTTCAGGGCTTTGTATACTTCACTGAGGTTCCCTTTTTTTAATTTTTTCTAAATGTATATATGTGTGTGTGTGTATATACAGATCTAGTTTCAAAAAAAATAACTCCCTTATAGGTAAAAAATTGATACACTTGGTCTCAATAACTTGCAACTAATTTTTTTAAGTATTCATACGTACTTGTAAATGTTCCCCCCCCCCCCGAATTTATCATCCTCATTTTTATTATTTTTTTTTTTTTTTAAATACGAAAGTGTGCCAGGAGCACGAAGAGCGTTTCAAGCCGTGCTTTGCGACCGTCTCGCGCAGAACGGGGTGCGGAGGGCATCGTCCTGCCCTTGCCCTCCAGGAAAGGTCCCCGAGGAATGCAGCGGGCGGCGCGCCAGGGGGGCCTCGGCCTGCTGGTGCGTCTGCAGAACACCTTACGCAGCCAGGACAAAGGAGGTTCTTGCACGGCTTCCTCTCCACTCGTTATTTCCAAGAGTTTTATTTAAAACCCAGGAATTACCCGGGTTTGTACACTTTAAGGTCGCCCTAAAGCCTGGCAGCTGGAGTGGTTTTGCGCGGAGGTGGGAGGGGGATGTGTCTGACGAAGGTTGGCAAAAGCGCCTGACCTTTTTTCTTTTTTTTTTTTTAATGAAAAATCAGTGTTTTGGACTACAAAAGAAAGATTTTTTTCCTTTTCTTTTCTTTTTGTACGAAAGGAAACCCGCTCTAGCATTAGGCCCCGTTTTATTTCTTCTCCCGACTCATGCCTTTAAATACTCCGCTTCTCCGAAGCGAAAGCCGCGCTGCTTTGGCGTTCGGTGTGTGTCTTTTGGGATCGATGACCTGGACGGGGGCTCGGTTCGTGCCCCCGAGGGAGTCCCCGTCCCCGCTGGGGCCGAGCCCCCCCCGGGCACCCCCCACCCCCCGCCTCGATGCTTCCCGTTTTGCACATCGCCCTTTAGGAAAGAAACTCCATGAAAATAATGCAAAAACTGGAATTTTTTGCAATATTATGAAAGATAATCTTATTTTAGCTCATTCTGTGACATGTGCAACTCCTAAGAAAGCCATACTTAATGGTTCTTTTTATTTTTTAGATTCTATATTGTGTTTTGAATTTCTGCCCTTTTTTTTTTCAGTTCCGCATAGTAAGAGTGCTGTGTGTATGCTTTCATATATATTTATTTTTCAACGTGCTTTAAACCTGTCTACAAAAATAAAGCTAAACAAAAAACAAAAAAGGACAGCGTTTGAAGATTGTTGATTTTTTTTTTTTTTTTGCTGGGAATATTCTATATTATACTGACTTTATATTAATTATTATAAACCTGTGTTTGTATTGAAGATGTGTTTAATATTTTGGGGAGGTCGAGGAGATTTCAGTAACCAGAAGTCAGTGGGAGAACATGGCTGTGTTGTACTGATTTTCTGTAAATGTAGTTCAGGTAAATATGACCTTATTTTCTAGTTGATCTCCCGGTTCCTCGTCCGCCTGGGCATGCCAGAGGCGTGCCTCTCGACTATAATTACTTTGTGATGGGATTTAGCTTAGACATACTTGCAAAAATCAATCAGTTTCAATAAATTGGGAAATTGCTGCTACAATTTTGTCTTGGGTTTGGTTTTTGGGGTTTTTTTTTTAATGTTGGGTTTTTTCCCTCCCCGTCGCGTGCGTACGGATGGGGCGAAGGACGGTGCCGTCCGGGGGCCGTGGGCACCACCCAGCTGCAGCCCTGCGATGCTGCAGGGCCACGCACACCCCCCCTCGCCTGCTCCTGGGAGCCGAGACGGGGCCACGGGGGGGTCCCCGCTCCCCAAAATCCCCCCTCGCCCCCCGCGGGGAGCCCGGCTCGCCCCCAGCCTGGGGGCGATGCTGCCTTTGCCGTTCCCTTTCCCATGCCCACCCCAAATGGGTGCCTTTGGCTCACCGTCCCCCGTCCCCCCCTCCCCTGGTGTGGAAGTGTTGGTGGCAATTTCCTTATTTTTAGGGCTTTATTTGAAATTAAAATAATCCCTTTTGCACAGCTCCTGGGAGGACGCACGGGGCGATGCCGTCCCCAGGGGATGCGGGATGTCGGGGGGGGGGGGACAGCCCCGGGGCTGCCCACCCTGCAGCGCAGAGCCCGTCTTAAAGCTACGTAAAGAACAGTAATGATTTAAAAAAAAAAAAAAAAATCCAAATATTTATTTATTTTTTTTTTTCCTTCTGGATCTGACACGTCAAATCCCCGTCGGCGCCGCGTCGGGGACAAGCGGGGGCCCAGCCTGGCGCAGCACCGGCCCGGCCCACGGGGCCGAAGCGGTCTGACCCCCTGCGAGGGGAACCCCCCGTAAGGGGCGGGCGAGGGGGGTCCCTGATGCAAAGGGACCCCTCCTGCCGGGGCGGGGGGGGGGAACTGCCCTGGCACAGCCCCGGGGGGTGAGGCCAGGCGGGGTGGCAGCGCCACGCACCCGTCCCCATCCCACCCATCCTTGCGTGGGGAGGGGTGGCCCGGCCAAACCCAGTCCTGAGCCGCTGCCCGGGCAGGCGAGTGACAGGACGAGATGGGAGAAAAGGGGGGGGGGGGGGGGGGGGGGGGGGGGGGAAGGGGTTTGAAGGGAATAAAGTCCCTTAAAACCCCCCCCCGGGGCTGGAGGCATCACGCTGCCGCAGCACCGCGGCCAGTGCGCTCTCGTGCCCTGGGAGGGAGTATTTAAAAATACGAATTTTCATATATTTTATTTAAAAAATAAAAACACACGAAGGAAAAAAAGGAGGGGGGGGGGGAAAAAAAAAAAAAGAAATCTTCCTGTGCAGTTTGGCTTAGTGCAAATGGGCGCGTTCCTGCAGGCACTTCCCGGAGCATCGCCCCGGCGGGAGCGGCTGCTCCCCCAATACAAAAAATAGAGAGAAACGATGATACAAAGAGTAAAAACCCCCTCGGGGGGGGTTGGGGGGGGGGGGGGCAGGCGCCCACCTCTGCCCTGGCCACTGGGGCCCCCCCCCGCCCCCGAGAGCAGGTGGGGGGGCAGGAACGGACACCCCCTTTTCCGAGCCCCCGCCGGCCGCAGGCACAGCTTATTTGAGCAATAGGCAGCCCCTGGCCCTGGGGGGGGGGTCCCCAACCCGGCATGGGGAGGGGGACCCGGAGCAGCCGGCTGCCCCCCGCCAGCCCCCGCCGCGGTGCTGGCAAGGCCGGGGGGGGGGGGGGGTGGGGGGGTGGGGGGGGGGCAGATTTAGCTTATTTTCAAAGGAAAAATAGGGGGGGGGGGACATGAGCTCCGTGGCGGGGGGTGCTGTGTGCATAAAGCTTTCGGGGGGCCGTTCCCTGAGTCCGGGGGGGCCCCGGGGCGGCAGGCGGGGCGCGAAGGCACCTCAAGTGCAAAATGTGCAAGAAGGAGGGAGCGCCGCCGCGGCAGCACCGGCGGCACCAGCGTCAGTCGAGGAAGCGCTGGCAGGCCTTCTTCCAGCGGCACGCCGTGCACCACATCTCCCGGTTCTCCATGCCGTACACCTTGCGGCACTTCTTGGCCTCCCCCCGCGGCCTCCTGAGGGCAGAGGGGGGACACGTCACGGGGGGCGGGGGGGTGGGGGGGAACACAGACACGAGGGGAGGGGGCAGGGGCGCGGACGGTGATGGCTCACCTGGGGACGGCGGGTGGCTTGGGCGGCGGCGGGGCGGGCGCAGCTGGGGGCACCGACGGGCGCGGGGGGGCCGGGCAGCCCTGCCGAGAGAGGACACGGCCCCATGTCAGAGCTCGGCTGTAATGCCGGCACCGAGCGGCTGGGGGGGGGGGGGGGGGGGCCGGAGGGTGATGGTGATGCGGTGAGCGCGGCGGCGGCAGCCCCTCCATCCCCGTCCCCCCCCCTCACCTGGTACGCGTGGTCGGTGTGGACGTGGCAGAGGCCAGGGGGGGCCGGGGGGCTGCGAGGGGAGGCCAGCGCCAGGTCGGGGATCGGCAGCGCCGGCGGCGCCGGACCCTGCGCCTCGGGGCCGGGGAAGGCGGGTGGCACCGAGGAGGTGGGCGAGACGGGTGTCAGGCTGGAGAGCCCGTCCGTCAGCGAGTCCACGTCCACGTCCAGCTCCGTGTAGTAGAAGTCCTCCTCGCCGTCACTCTGCTCGAGGTCAGCTTTCCGGCTGCGGGGAGAGCGGGGTCTGGCTGGGGCGGCTCTCTTCCCCCCACGGCAGGACCCCGCAGGGGGCACCGGGAGGGTCTGGGGGTGTCCAGGGAGGACCCCACGCGCTTACCCAAGGTGCACGGTTCGGATGTGCTTCTGCATCCCTGAGGAGCTGCTGAGGACTTTGCCGCAGCTCTTCCACAAGCACTTGAACATCACCTTGGTGGAGTTCTGCAGGAGAGAGGCGTCAGGCCGGCAGCCCCATCCCCGTCCCCAACATCATCCCCATCCCCAACCTCATCTCCAACCCCGCTGTCGTCCCCAGCGTTAGCCCCATCCCCAACATCATCCTCATTGTCGTCCCCAACCTCGTCCCCACCGTCATCCCCATCCCTAACCTCATCCTCCTCCTCACTATCCCCATGCCCAACCTCATCCCCAACTTCATCCCACCTTCCTCTTCCGCGGAATGGGCTCTCCGAAGACGAAGTGGGTGCCGTCGGGCTCGTCGGGGCCCTCGTCCGGCAGCGGGGCAGGCAGGAAGGTGCTGGGGACGTGGCTGGAGAGCGGGGGCGACGGGGTGGAGGGGGTGGAGCGGTCGCTGGGGGGGTCCCAGCTCCAGTCCCCGCTGGTGTTGCTGCTGCTGCTGCAGCTGGAGGACATGGCGGGCGCCTCCTTCCAGACCTCGCCGCCAGGCTCTGGCGAGGAGGAGGAGGAGGAGGAAGGTCAGGGCCTGCCATGGGACACGTGTCCAGGGATGGGGGGAGGGACAGGGGCACGCTCTTACCTGGGGCGGGGGTGGCCGGCGGGTGACCGAGCACCAGCGGGCTGGTGGAGAGGCTGGTGAGCACCGTGGCCGCCATCACCTCGTCGATGCCCGCCTTGCCCGAGAGCTTCCTGCCAGCGAGAGCAAAGGGGGGGGGGGGGGGGGGGGGGGGGGGGCGGCTGCAGTGAGGAAGGACGAGGCCCCCCTGGGACCCTTCATCCCTCTCCATCACCCACCGAGGTGCCGGGACCCCCTACCCCTGGTGATCAGGTCTGCACCCACCCCAGGGGTGGCTTGTGGTTGGGAGACATGGGTGGCGCAGGGTCACGGTGGCCACACCGTGCTGGGGGCATCACCACGTGCAAAGGCACCCATGGGTGCCCCGTCCCCTTGCAGCACCCTGCGATGCCGGGCTGACCCCAGGCGTCATCCCAGCAGCCGGACTTGAAACCCCGCTGGGCAGCAGTGCAGGCAGCGGAGCAGGCAGCAGTACAGGCAGCCAGCCAAAACGCCGCTGTTTACCACTCCGGGGGGGGGGGGGAACCCTACGCGTCCGCGGGCAGCGCCGCGCCGGAGGGTACCGGCACCTGCATCCTGCCGTGAGTGCCGAGAAACACGGGGTTTGCTCAGCTGGGGCCAAACAACTTCCTGAAGTGGAAAAAAAAAAACCCAAAAAAACCCAACAAAACCAAACCAAACTCCTAAAAAAAAAATTAAACAAAAAAAAGCGAGAGGTCAGGAGCAACAGAAGCCATTTTGCAAACCTCTCATGCCGCGGGGACGGATAAATACGGCGCTGGAGAGCGGCGATGCTCTCCGAGCCCTCGAGCGGTCGCGGTGCTCAGTGCCGGCGAGGCTTTGCTCGAGCACCACGACTGCTCGAGGGCTCGTGTACGGGGCCTTGCTTCATCACCCGCCGGGGCCACGGCCGGGCAGAGCCCTCGGTGCTGCCGTACACGGGACGGCCCGTCACAGTCGGAGACCCCGACGCTGCGGACGAGTGGCCAAAGTCCTCCTCTTGCAGCCGGCGGAAAAAAATCCCGGCTTCCCGCGGTGAAGCCGGTGCTGGCAGGAGGTTTCGGCAGGCTGGTCGCCGTCACCGTTGCCCTTTCCGCCGCCGTCGTGGTCCTACCTGTGCCGGGGCACGGGGATGTACGCCGAATGCAGCGCCAGGCATCGCTCCAGCCCGGCGTCCAGCACCCGCAGCATCGCTTCCCGGCTGGCCGGCTCCCGGCGCGGCAGCGTCTCCCCCAGGCGTGGCAGCCAGCCCTCGGCTCCCGCCGGCAGCCCCCGGCCGCCGCAGGGGAGAGGAGCCTGCGGGAGAGACGGCGGTCGTCAGCGGGGGATCCCCCGAGCACCGGGTCCCGCGGGGATCCCCTCGACCTCCCTGGGGAGGGGAGGCGGCGCAGGGGAGCTGGATCAGCGCCTGCAGGCAGGGCTGCGGCGGGACCCTGCCGGCCACTCGGCGGGTCCCTCTGGGGTAGATCCCAGGTGGATCCCACCAGGTCGCAGCTGGGATCCAGCCGGGATTTCCCTGGCGCTCTGCAGAGGCACAGAGAGCATCCTCCGCGAGGCTGCTCCCAGTGCCGTCACCCGCCGGCTGAGCGTCAGCTGCCAGCGGATCCCTCCCCAGGCAGATCCCCAGGGCCACAGTGGGGATCCAGAAGGGATCTCCGCAGAGCCAGAAGAAGTCCTGACACCCTCCTGCAGGGTGGCCCCAAGGCGGCACCCACGTGCCACATGACAGCACCGAGCGGATCCCGCTCTGAGCAGATCACCCGGGATCCAGCAGGGATCCCCACAGAGCTCTGCAGAGCAGGGAGCAGGCTTGGCCCTGCCGTGCCAACTGGAGACAGCAGCACCCACTGACTGAGCACTGGCACCAAGTGGATCCCACTCCAGGCGGATCCCAGATGATCTCCTTGGGACTGGGCTGGGGCCCCGTGGGGATCCCCCGAGAAGTGGGGAGCAGCCCTTCCCGTGGGGCTGACCCAGGTCAGCAGCACTCGCTGGTCAAGTTTGTCGACCAGGTGGATCCCTCTACAAGCTGTGCCTGGGCAGATCACCCAGGGCTCAGATCCAGCAGGGATCTCCCCTGAGCCCTGCAAAGGAAGGAGCCGACTCGGTGTGCTCCTCAGGGCTGCTTCAAGACAGCTGCGTCCATTGGCTGACTGTCAGCACCAAGTGGATCCCTCCCCAGGCAGATTCCTGGAAGATCCCAAAGGGCTGGGATCCAGCATGGATCCCCCTGGAGCTCCGCAGAGTGGGGAGTCTGCTCCAGGAGATCACCGTCCTCTGGCTGCGTGGCAGCACTGAGCAGATCCCTCTCCAGCCAGATCACAAGCAGATCCCCCCCGAGCCGGGCTGGGATCCTGCAGGGATCCCCCTAAGCTCTGCAGAACCAGACTGGGCTGCTCCGGGACAGCAGTGCTGCCTGCCCACGTGTTGGCAGTCAGCAGATCCCTTTCCAGCAGATCCCGAGCAGATCCTCTGGGGCAGAGCCGGGATCCGGCAGGGATTCCCCCCCCCCCCCGCCCCAGCTCTGCGGGGCAGGAGCAGAGCGGGCTGCCCCGAGACAGCAGCGCCCGCGGGCCGGCTGAGCGGATCCCTCCCCAGGCAGACCCTGAGCAGATTCCCCAGGGCTGGGATCCAACAGGGATCACCCGAGCGCTTCAGGGAGCCGAGCGGGCTGCTCCAAGGGAGGAGTGTCCGCCGGCGCCAGCACGGAGCAGATCCCCCAGGCCTCTGCCGAGCCGGGACCACGGAAGGAGAGCCCGCTGAGTGGATCCCCACCCCGGGATCCAGCGGGATCCCTCCCTCCCCCCCCCCCCCTCCCAGCTTGGCCGAACCCCTGGTTCGCACCGGGGATCCAGCCGGGATCTCCCCAGCTCTCACCCACCAGCAACGCCGGGACGGATCCCCCTCCCTTGGGATTTACCGGGACCGGGGCGGGGGGGGGGGGGGGGGGGCGGCGGCGGGGCGCGGGGGGGGGGGGGACACCCCCCCCCCCGCGCCCCGCCGCCGCCCCCCCCCCCCCCGAAGTTTGTCCCCGAGCGGCGCCATTTTAGTGGCGGGGAAAGTTTCGGGCGGGCCGCTGTCAGCTGTCACCGCCCCCCCCCCCTCCCTCCCTCCCTCCCTCCCTCCCCCGGCTCCCCCCCGGTCGCCGCCGCCACCGCCCCCGGTACCTTCGGGGCGGCGCCGCCACCGCCGCCGCCGCCGCCGCCGCCGCCGCCGGGTTCGGGAGGAGGAGGCGGCGGAGGATCGCGGCGGCGGCGGCGGGCGGCGGCCAGCAGCACCGTGGGCGGGCGCGGGGGCTCCATGCGGGAAGCGGCGGCGGCGGCGGCGGCCGCGGCCGGGCCCGGCGGGGGAGCGCGCTCCGCCGCGCGCGGCCCGGTGTCGGCGCCGGCCAGGCCACGCCCCCCACGCCCCCCGCCATTGGCCAACGCGCCCGGGTTGGAACGCGGCCGCCGCTTTCGCCGCTTCCTATTGGCTCCGCCGCGCTGCCACTTTACGCGCCGCGACACGCCCCCGCCGCGACACGCCCCCGCCGCGACACGCCCCCGCCGGCAGCGGCCATCTTCGCGCGCCCCGCCCTCCCGCCGCCCCGCGCGCTGCCCGCGGGGCCCCCCAAAAACCGACCCCCCCCCTCCATCCACCGTCCCTTAAACCGGCGTTTCGGGTCCCCCCCCCGTTAGTTTTGGGACTCGGAGACCGGCGGGCGGCCCCCGTAAAGTCGCGCCCCCCCCCCCCCTCCCCGCCAAAGTCGGGGGGCTCCCCGAAAGTTGCCGGGTGTCCCCAAAAAGTTCTGATTTTATTATTATAGGGCGGAATT